>NW_022306177.1:0-12239 GCF_002776525.5 Piliocolobus tephrosceles | reverse complement strand
CCTCCCAAAGTGCTGGGATTACAGGTTTGAGCCACCGCGCCCGACCGATTGGTCCTTTCAAAGTTACTTTTCTTGTAAAGTTTAGAGCAGAGGGAACCTTATCATGCTGGCTAAAACAGGCTTGTTCAGGGATTTTTTTTTTTTTTTGAGACAGTCTCGCTCTGTCACCCAGGCTGGAGTGCAGTGGCACAATCTCCGCTCACTGCAGCCTCCACCTCCTGGGTTCAAGCGATTCTCCTGCTTCAGCCTCCCAAGTAGCTGGGACTACAGGCGTGTGCCACCCCGTCCAGCTAATTTTTGTATTTTTAGTAGAGACAGGGTTTCACCATGTTGTCCAGGATGGTCTCCATCTCCTGACCTCGTGATCCGCCCGCCTCAGCCTCCCAAAGTTCAGGGATTACAGGCGTGAGCCACAGCACCCTGCCTTTTTTTTTTTTTTTTTTTGAGACAGAGTCTGGTTCTGTTGCCTGGGCTGGAGTGCAGTGACATGATCTGGGCTCACTACAATCTCCGCCTCCCAGGTTCAAGCAATTCTCGTGAGTCAGCCTCCCAAGTAGCTGGGATTACAGGCACCCACCACCACACCCGGCTAATTTTTTGTATTTTAAGTGGAGACGGGGTTTTGCCATGTTGGCCAGACTGGTCTTGAACTCCTGAGCTCAGGTGATCTGCCCGCCTCTGTTCATGGATTTGACTATTCCCTCTCTTTCTCTCTCTCCCTCTCTCTCTCTCTCTTCCCACTTCCTTCTGGTTTTGATTTCTTGGAAAATCAGAAAAACAACTTAGTTTCAGCTTGGTGGTGTCAAACGTCTGCATGAGGGACTTTATTTTGGTGTGGTCTTTTGGGCCTAGTGCAGGAGCGCAGTCCAAACCAATGGCCTCCTGTAAACTTTATTTAACACCATTCCTTGTCCCATATTACTGCCCTCCCGGTGCCAGAAAAAAGGGTCCCCAGCTGGGCATGGTGGCTCATGCCTATAATCCCAGCGCTTCGGGAGGCCAAGGTGGTCGGATCACCTGAGGTCAGGAATTTGAGACCAGCCTGGCCAACATGGCAAAACCCCAACTCTACTAAAAGTACAAAAATTAGCCGGGCGTGGGGGCCGGCGCCTGTAATCCCAGCTACTCCGGAGGCTGAGGCAGGAGAATCGCTTGAACCCGGGAGGCGGAGCTTGTAGTGAGCCGACATCACACCACCGCACTCCAGTGTGGGCGACAAGAGTGAGATTCCGTTTCAAAAAAAGAAGAAAGAGCCGGGCGCGGTAGCTCACACCTCTAATCCTAGCACTTTGGAAGGCCGAGGCAGGCGGATTGCCTGAGCTCAGGAGTTCGAGACCAGCCTGGGCAACATGGTGAAGCCCCGTCTCTACTAAAATACAAAAAAATATATATTAGCCAGGCGTGGTGGTGGGCACCTGTAGTCCTAGCTACTCAGGAGGCTGCAGCAGGAGAAACTGCTGGAACTCAACAGGCAGAGATTGCAGTGAGCCGAGCTCGAACCACTGCACTCTAGCCTGGGCGACAGAGCGAGACTCCATCTCAAAAAAAAAAAGAAAAAAAGAAGAAGAAAGGAAAAGCGGTCTATATCCAGACCTCAAGAGAGGGTTCTTGGATCTTGTGCAGGAAATAATTCAAGAGGAGTTTCAGAGTGCAGGGAAAAAGGAGTTTATACTCAGTTGGCCAGCTACAGTGGCTCACACCTGTAATCCCAGCACCTTGGGAGGTCGAGGAGGTGGATCACCTGAGGTCGGGAGTTCGAGACCAGCCGGACCAGCCTGACCAACATGGAGAAACCCCATCTCTGCCAAAAAGACAAAATTAGCCGGGCGTGGTAGCACATGCCTGTAATCCCAGCTACTTGGGAGGCTGAGGTAGGTGAATTGCTTGAACCCGGGAGGCGGAGGTTGTGGTGAGCCGAGATTGCACCATTGCACTCCAGCCCGGGCAACAAGAGCGAAACTCCATCTCAAAAAAAAAAAAAAAGACAGTTACTCAGTTACAAAGTAGGGCATCCTCAGAAAACAAGAGGAGGAACGCCTTGTCTTTGTTTTAAGGTTTTTTTTTTTGTTGTTTGTTTGTTTTTTGAGATTGAGTCTTGCTCTGTCACCCAGGTTGGAGTGCAGCGGCACGATCTCGGCTCACTGCAACCTCCACCTCCCAGGTTCAAGCGATTCTCCTGCTTCAGTCTCTTGAGTAGTTGGGATTCAGGCATGCACCACCACGCCTGGCTAATTTTTATATTTTTAGTAGAGACGGGGTTTCACCATGTTGGCCAGGCTGGCCTTGAACTCCTCAGCTCAAGTGATCCTCCCACTTCGGCCTCCTAAACTGTTGGGATTACAGGTGTGAGCCACCACGTCCAACCGGTTTTAAGTTTTTCTTATATAGGGGTCTTATCTCTGTGAAAGCGATGTCCATGTGCGGGTAGGCTGACAGCATGACGAAGTGTGCTTTGTTGACTTAAAGAAAGTTATCCTAGCTGGGTGCAGTGGCTAACGCCTGTAATTCTAACACTTTGGTAGGTCGAGGCCTAGGATTCACTTCAGCCCAGGATTTCCAGACCAGCTTGGGCAACATGGTGAAACCTTGTCTCTACAAAAACTGCAAAATATTAGCCAGGCGTGATGGTCCCTATAGTTCCAGCTACTCGGAAGGCTGAGGTGGAGGATCGCCTGAGCTGGGAAGTGGAAGTCACAGTGAGCCATGATTGCGTCACTACACTCCAGCCTAAGTGACAGAGCGAGACCCTGTCTCAAAAAATATACATACATATCCTTGCCATCTTAGTGCCTAAGTACATTACACCATGACTATAATGATATTTTCTTTTTCTTTCTTTTTTTTGAGATGGAGTTTCATTCTTGTTGCCCAGGCTGGAGTGCAATGGTGCAATTTCGACTCACTGCAACCCCTGCCTCCTGGGTTCAAGTGGTTCTCCTGCCTCAGCCTCCCAAGTAGCTGGGATAACAGGTGTGCACCACCACACCTGGCTAATTTTGTATTTTTAGTAGAGATGAGGTTTATCCATGTTGGTCTGGTTGGTCTTGAACTCCCGACCTTCACTGCCATGCCTGGCTATTTTTTTTTTTTTTTTTTGAGGTGGAGTCTCACTCTGTCCCCCAGGCTGGAGTGCAGTGGCGCGATCTCGGCTCACTGCAAGCTCCGCCTCCCAGGTTCACGCCATTCTCCTGCCTCAGCCTCCCGAGTAGCTGGGACTACAGGTGCCCGCCACCACGCCCGGCTAATTTTTTGTATTTTTAGTAGAGATGGGGTTTCACCATGTTAGCCAGGATGGTCTCGATCTCCTGACCTCGTGATCCGCCCGTCTCGGCCTCCCAAAGTGCTGGGATTACAAGCGTGAGCCACCGCGCCCAGCCACTTGGCTAATTTTGTATTTTTAGTAGAGATGGGGTTTCTCCATGTGGGTCTGGTTGGTCTTGAACTCCCGACCTCAGGTGATTCGCCCGCCTTGGCCTCCCAAAGGGCTGGAATTACAGGCGTGAGCCACCATGCCTGGAATCTTTTTCTTTTCTTTTCTTTTCTTTTTTTTTGAGATAGAGTCTCACTCTGTCGCCCGGGCTGGAGTGCAGTGGTGCGATCTCAAATTCAGCTCACTGCAACCTCAGCCTCCTGGGTTCATGCAATTCTTCTGCCTCAGCCTCCTGAGTAGCTGGGATTACAGGTTCCCGCCACCGTGCCCAGGTAATTTTTGTATTTTTAGTAGAGATAGGGTTTCACCATGGTGGCCAGGCTGGTCTCGATTTCCTGACCTCATGATCCGCCCGCCTTGGCCTCCCAAAGTGCTGGGATTACAGACGTTAGCCACCGCACCCAGCGACTATAACGATCATAAAAGCATATATTGCTGCACGATGTCAGGACCTCTGGACCTTCCATTGTTGTAGGAGTGTGTCCTCCCAGGCATCTGTAAGATGTTTTCTCACTTGTAAACATCTTATGACCCTGGGTCGTGACTGGCAGCGAATGTGCCTTGTTACTTTTAAGATGGAATTGATTTGTGGCCGGGTGTGGTGGCTCATGCCTGTAATCCCAGCCCTTTGGGAGGCAGAGGTGGGCAGATCACCTGAGGTCAGGAGTCCGAGACCTGCCTGGCCAAAATGGCGAAACCTCATCTCTACTAAAAATACAAAAATTAGCCAGGCGTGGTGGTAAGTGCCTGTAATCCCAGCTAGTTGGGAGGTTGAGGCAGGAGAATCACTTGAACCCGGGAGGCGAAGATTGCCGTGAGCAGAGATCACGCCACTCCACTACAGCCTGGGTGACAGAAGCAGACTCTGTCTCAAAAAAAAAAAAAAAAAAATGGTGTTGATTTTAAAATGGTGTCACCCGGCTCTCCTATGCTCCTGTTTCCCTAACATTCTGATCATTCCTCATGCCCTGAAATGACCCTTTTTTATCTATTGTCTGTTTGTCTCATCAGACAGTGATCCCTGTGAGGGCGGGAACCTTGTGTCTTTTCTTTTTTAAAGTAGAGATGGGGTCTTGCTATGTTACCCAGGCTGGTCTTGACCTCCGGGACTCAATCACTCCTCCCACTTCAGCTTCCCAAAGTGCTGGGATTCCAGAGGTGAGCCACCTTGCCTGGCTGGAGTCTTAGGTCTTGTTGTCTCATGGGTCCGCATTTACTGAGCAAGTCATCTTGTTAGAGGCATTTGAAGCAGAGTGACTCCATTTTGAGTAGGGGCTGGGTAAAATAAGGCTGAGACCTACTGGGCTGCATTCCCAGACGATTAAGGCATATTGAGTCACAGGATAAAACAGAAGTTTGGCACAAGATACAGGTCATAAAGACCTTGCTGATGAAACAGATTGCAGTGAAGAAGCCGGCTGAGACCAAGATGGCAACAAGAATTACCTGTGGTTGTCCTCACTGCTACACCCCCACCAGCGCCATGACAGCTTACAAATACTATGGCAGGCTGGGCGTGGTGGCTCACACCTGTAATCCCAGCACTTTGGGATGCTGAGGTGGGTGGAACACTTGAAGTCAGGAGTTCGAGACCAGCCTGGCCAACATGGTGAAACCCTGTCTCTACTAAAAACACAAAAATTAGCCAGGCATGGTGGAACGTGCCTGCAATCACAGCTACTTGGGAGGCTGAGGCAGGAGAATCACTTGAATCCTGGAGGCGGAGGTTGCAGTGAGCCAAGATGGCACCACTGCCTGCTAGCCTAGGCAACAGAGCAAGACTCCTTCTCAAAAGATAAATAAATAAATAAACGATTCCCACAGCAATGTCAAGAAGTTACCCTATATGGTCTAAAAAAGGGAGGTATGAATCATCCACCCCTTGTTTTAGCATATCATCAAGAAATCACCATAAACATGCGCAACCAGCAGACGTCGGGGCTGCTCTGTCCATGGAGTAGCCATTCTTTTATTCATCTACGTTCTAAATAAACTTGCTTTTGCTTTGCACTGTGGACTCGCCCTGAATTCTTTCTTGCACGAAATCCAAGAACCCTCTCTTGGGTCTGGATCCGGACCCCTTTCGTGGAACAATCTGACATAGAGGAAAGGTCCATGAAAGGTGGGGAGGAGGCTGGGGAAGGAATGGGATGGGAAGTCCTCTTTAAAGGGAAAGCACAGGTAGGCAATGCAGGGACAGTTGGGAGACTCTGCGTATGTTTAGGAAGTGGGTTTGGAGCCTGATCTTTAAGTCAATGTCTGTGACTCAAGAGGCGTCCAGGGTCCTCTTCAGTCATCCTATATGTGGCCCCAACCCCATGTGAGAGCTGCGGGCACAGGAACGATGTGTGGATTCCCAGAGCCCAGAATACAAGGCAGGTGCATAACACATATTTGCCGAATAAAAGAATGAAGAACAAGGGCTGTCGCGACGCGCAGCCAGGTCACGTTACAAAATTTTAACCAGCCGCTGCCCGCTTCTAGGGGGCGCAGCGCACTCTACAAAACTCTCCCATTCCGTATGGCTCCCGGAACCCTTATTTCGCGCTACTCAGGTTGCAACTCCGGAGGGAAGACGCCGGGACTTCCAGCTTGATAGACGGGGATTGGAACCAATGAAAGAAGTCGGTTATGTATGCTGCAGCCAATAACAGAGGATGAAGGAAGTGACGTTTACGGAAGTGAGGCTTCCGTAGGAAAAGCTCGGTATTTACCCAGGCTTACCATTTCTCAAGTGCTTGCGAGGTGATTAGGAGGCAAAGATGTCGGAGCGAAAAGTATTAAACGTAAGTGTTGGGCGACTGGGGCTTTCCAATCGGAGCGGGACATCCCGGAACTCCGGGAGAGGGAGGAGCTTCCTGGGATCTCCTCTTTGGAACCCTTCTTTCCCAACGGCCTTCCACGGGATGGGGCTTCCCAGACTCTTCCCCAGACTCCTCCCCATCGCCTTCCGTGGGGGGTGGGCCTTCGCTAAGTCTTCCCTTCCGGGCTACACACCTGTGGGGCGAGGCTTGGGCTATTACCCAATCACTTCACCAGATAGAGTTTTTCCCGGAGGGAATGATCCAATCACGTTATCTGGGGGCGGGGCTTCCTTAAAATACTGGCGGCCTTCTGCCCTTCTCTTGAGGGGCGTGGCTCTAAGAAGCCGTGCCCCTCTTGGGGCCTGTAGCCAATCGTGTTCTTTGGAGAGGTGTGCGTGTGTGTGTGTGTGTGTGTGTGTGTGTGTGTGTGTGTGTTTGTTTTTATTGGGGTCTGGTCTTGCAGATACCCTCTGCCTGACAGGGGTCAAGTTTCCAGACTCCCAGAAGAAAAGCAGAGGTTCAGTGTAAACCATACTGTTCGCACAGTTGTTTTTTTGTTTTTTTGAGACTGAGTTTTGCTCTTGCTGCCCGGGCTGGAGGGCAGTGGCAAGTTCTTGGCTCATTGCAGCTTCTGCCTCCTGGGTTCAAGCGATTCTCCTGCTTCAGCCTCCTGAGTAGCTGGGATTACAGGTGCCCGCCACCACACCCGGCTAATTTTTTTTTTTTTGTATTTTAGTAGAGATGAAGTTTCACCATGTTGCCCAGGGTGGTTTCGAACTCCTGAGTTCAGGCAATCCGCCCACCTCAGCCTCCCAAAGTGCTGGGATTACAGGCCTGAGCCACCGTGCCCGGCCGCACGCAGGTCTTTCTAGGAGAGCGGTCCCAGGCTTGCTGTAGGAACTCCTGGGAAACAGGAGCCCTGGGATACAAAGGGAGCGTGAGTATGGATTACGACAGATAACTCCACTGCACCACTGGAAAATAAAGCACTTTGTGTTTGAAGCACCTACTGGGTACCAGACACTGCAAAGAGCAGCTTTATCCCCCTTGCCTCAAGGAACACGTGTAAAGACATTTGGAGACAGAAGACAATGTGCCCATTTCACAGAGGAGTAAACTGAGCCCCGCAGGTTTCAGCTACTCAGGATTCAGATCCAGGGACATGACTGTGTAGGAAACAATGTAGTATAGTAATTGGGAGGCTGAGCTAACAGTGTCCTGGTTTACCCTCTACAGAGTTGCTGGGGAGTTGGGACACCTTGGGGAACTCAGTCTCCTGCTGGAAAAACAGAAGCGCTAAGCAAAGCTTAACCTCTACAAAGGGCAGGGTATGGGGCCTCACGCATGTAATACCAGCACTTTAGGAGGCCAAGGCGGGTGGATCACCTGAGGTCAGGAGTTCAAGACCAGCCTGGCCAATGTGATGAAACCCCGTCTCTACTAAAAATACAAAAATTAGCTGGGTGTGGTGGTGGGTGGCTATAATCCCAGCTACTGGGGAGGCTGAGGCTGAGGCAGGAGAATCGCTTAAACCTGGGAAGCGGAGTTTTGCAGTGAGCTGAGATCACGCCATTGCACTCCAGCCTGGGCAACAAGAGCAAAACTCCATCTCAAAACAAAAACAAACAAACAAACAAAAAACTGGCTTTTTAGAGCTTCCCATGTAGATAACATTTCACGTGTATTGTCATGACTGGTATTTAGGAGAATCAAATGCATCCTGTATGTCTTCACTGAGAGAGAGTCAGGAAGCTTGTGCCTGGCCTCCCTCCGACTGTACTGAGTCCTGCCAGTCCTCCCTGCCTATCGCAGAACCTAGGGTGGGCTTGGGGACCCCCGACACAGCTCCCCAGAGCCCCTTCCCTCTGCCATGTCCTGCCCCTGCTTCTGAAAATAAAATAATTCCCCCAATGTTTCCTTCCTCCCCTGCAGAAATACTACCCGCCGGACTTTGACCCATCAAAGATCCCCAAACTCAAGCTCCCCAAAGACCGGCAGTACGTGGTGCGGCTGATGGCCCCCTTCAACATGAGGTGAGCACCCTCCGTGAGACCCCACACACCAGCCATGACTGAAGGACGCAGTGCCTGGCATCCACAGAGGTGACTCGTCCTGTCTTCAGGCCAGATCACTGGTCCTGGCTCAGACATTGACCACTCCAGGCCTCCTTAGCCTCACCATTTGGGATTAAGCTCTGGACTTTTTAGAACTCCCCTCCGCCAGTGCCTGCCTTGAGATCTTGGTGGTTAGTAAACGTGTGAGCAGAGAGGACAGGACCCCACAGAATTGCAGATATATTTCAGCTCCTCCAACAGCCAAGCTCATCCTATCCCAGGGTCTTTGCACACACTGCTGCCCCTGCTTGGAACAATCTCCCTCTACTTTCTTTCTTTTGTTGTTGTTGAGACAGAGTCTTGCTGTGTTGCCCAGGCTGGAGTACAGTGGCATGATCTGGGCTCACTGCAACCTCCACCTCCCAGCTTCAAGCGATTCTCCTGCCTCAGCCTCCTGAGTAACGGGGATTACAGGTGTGCGCCACCACGCTCGGCTAATTTTTGTATTTTCAGTAGAGTTGGGGTTTCACCACGTTGGCCAGGCTAGTCTCAAACTCCTGACCTCAGGTGATCCGCCCTCCTCAGCCTCCCAAAGTGCTGTGATTACAGGCGTGAGCTACCACACCTGGCCTTCTCCTTCTACCTACACAAGGCAGGCTCCTCTTGTCTGCCATAGGTCATGGTTCCAATCTCAGCCCCTCTGGGAGGCCTCCATTGTCCCCACTCACGGTACCCAGATCTTACCCTTTGTAGCACTTTAGAATTATTGTGTTTCACCAACTCTAAACCCCACACCTTTCCACGCTGTAGCATATCTGAAATCACACACCTGACGAGGAAAGAGGCATCTGGGTCAGTGAAATTTGGTTCATGCCCATGTGTTGATGGCCTGTCTGCTCCTCCCCCTCCTTCATTCATTTATTCATTCAGCACTCATTTATTGGGCACCTGCTGTGTGCCAGGGTCTGTGCTGGGCCCCAGAAACAAAGTCCCTGGCCTCATGGAGCACACAGTCTACTGGGAAGTGGAGATCATTGGTAGTCAGGCAGGTGCACGGGCCCCGGAAGTCAGGCAGGAGAGAGAGCCCCTGGGGCAGTGGCGGAGGAAGGAGGGCTGTAGGTAGCTGGGGTGGTCAGGGCGACATCAGGCAAATTGCTGGTGGCACTGAGGTCTGAGGATGAAGGGTGTCATCAGCCATGGGACCGTAGGAGCAAAGGCCTTGAGCTGGGACTGAGCTGGGGGTGTTTGCAGGCTCAGACAGGAGGCGGGCGTGCTGGGCTGGGGAGCAGAGCCCGGAGTAGGAGGGGAAGAGGGAGGTGGGGCAGCATTTTTCTGTGCGGCGTCTTTCCTCCTGGAGGGTGGGATGCCCCGTAAGCACCAAGATTGCTTCTGGGAGTGCATGACAGGCAGGCCTCACTTACTCACGGGGCTTCCCAAGCAGGTGACCCTTGGACCGAGCCCCAGAAAGATATGAATGAGAACACGAAGTTCTCAGGTAGAGGAAATTTGGAAACGGTGGGGGCAGCCTGCCTCGTGAAGGAGGAAGCTCCCCATCGCTGGAGGCAAGCAAGCAGTGATCTTGCAGGATGCCGCAGGGACAGCCTACCAGTGGGAGCCAGAGTCCCAAGACAGCTCGCTCCCCTACCTCCCGCCCCACAGGTGTAAGACGTGCGGAGAATACATCTACAAGGGGAAGAAATTCAACGCTCGGAAGGAGACGGTGCAGAACGAGGTCTACCTGGGCCTGCCCATCTTCCGCTTCTACATCAAGTGCACGCGCTGCCTGGCAGAGATCACCTTCAAGGTAGACGAGACGGCCAGCCAGGCCGGTCCCTCTCCCCCAGCCCACCTCAAATCAGGGCGGGCCCTGGGGTTCCTTACTCCGATCCTCTCCATGCAGGGAATCTCCTTTCAGTTTATCCCCGATTAACAGACCACAGTTTGGGGGAGATGTTCATGCAGCATTCTATATAAAGGCAAAAAGACAGAAGCAGCCTATATAGATAAGATAAGGGATGAGAAGAACAAATTAGCTGGCAGGCTGGGTGCGGCTCACACCTGTAATCCCAGCACTTTGGGAGGCCAAGGCGGGCGGATTGCCTGAGGTCAGAAGTTCAAGACCACCCTAGTCAACATGGCGAAATGCCGTCTCTACTAAAAATACAAAAATTACTGCACGTGGTGGCAGACTATAATCCCAGTTACTCGAGAGGCTGAGGCAGGAGAATCGCTTGAACCTGGGAGGCAGAGGTTGCAGTGAGCGAAGACTGCACCGTTGCACTCCAGCCTGGGTGTCAGAGTGAGACTCCATCTAAAAAACAAAGCCGGGCACAGTGGCTCATGCCTGTAATCCCAGCAGGTTGGGAGGCCAAAGCAGGAAAGAGAGCCTCTGAGGTCAGGAGTTGGAGCCCAGTCTGGCCAACATTGTGAAACCCCATTTCTACTAAAAATACAAAAATGAGCCGGGCGTGGTGGCTCTTGCCTGTAATCTCAGGTACTTGGGAGACCAAAGCAGGGGAATTGCTTGAACCCAGGAGGCGAGCTTGCAGTGAGCTGAGATTGTGCCATTGCATTCCAGCCAGGGTAACAAAGTGAAACTCCGTGTCAAAAAAAAAAAAAAAGTTAGCATGCAATGGAATATTACGCAGCCAATAAAAATCACAATTTGACTTTTAATTGTTACCCTGAGGATTTGAGGAAAGGCTGAAGAGAACTTAAAATTTTCTCTTCCTATGCTTAAGTACTCTTTGAGTACTTTTTTGCCATAAACTTTCTTTCTTTGATTAAAAAAAACATTTTGGGCTGGGCGCAGTGGCTCACAGCTATAACCGCAGCACTTTGGGAGGCCAAGGCAAGTGGATCAGTTGAGGTCAGGAGTTCGAGACCAGCCTGGCCAACATGGTGAAAACCCAACTCTACTAAAAAAAAAATACAAAAATTAATAATAGTAATAATAATAATATTTTGGCTGGGTGCAGTGGCTCACGCCTGTAATCCCAACACTTTGGGAGGTCAAGGGAGGAGGATTGCTTAAATCCAGTAATTCAAGACCAGCTTGGGCAACATAGTGAGACCCCACCTCTACAAAAAAATACAAAAATTAGCTGGGCATGATGGCGTGCACCTGTAGTCCTAGCTACTTAGGAGGCTGAGGCAGGAGAATCAATTGAATCTGGGAGGCCAAGGCTGCAATGAGCCATGATTTCACTGCTGCACTCCAGCCTGAGTGACAGAGTGAGACCCTGTCTCAAAAAAAAAAATTTTTTTTAAATACTTCTAGATTTACAGAAAAGTTCCAAAGATAGTAGAGACAGTTCTCACCTACCCCTCATCAGCTTCCCCACATATTAGCATCTTATATAACCAGGTTACATCTGTCACACTAAGAAACTAAGGGTGGGGGCAGGCATGGTGGTTCACACCTGTAATCCCAGCACCTTGAGAAGGCAAGGCTGGAGGACTGCTGGAAACCAGAAGTTCAAGACTAGCCTGGCAACATAATGAGACCCTGTCCATCTCTACACACACAAAAAAAATTTTAATTAAGAAAAGAAACTAGGCCGGGTGCGATAGCTCAAGCCTGTAATCCCAGCACTTTGGGAGGCCGAGACGGGTGGATCACGAGGTCAGGAGATCAAGACCATCCTGGCTAACCCGGTGAAACCCCGTCTCTACTAAAAAATACAAAAAACTAGCCGGGCGAGGTCGCGGGTTCCTGTAGTCCCAGCTACTTGGGAGGCTGAGGCAGAAGAATGGCGTAAACCCAGAAGGCGGAGCTTGCAGTGAGCTGAGATCCGGCCACTGCACTCCAGCCTGGGCGACAGAGCGAGAATCCATCTCAAAAAAAAAAAAGAAAGAAAGAAAAGAAACTAAAGAACTAAAAGTGAGGCCGGGCGCGGTGGCTCAAGCCTGTAATCCCAGCACTTTGGGAGGCCGAGACGGGCAGATCAC
>NW_022306173.1:0-5685 GCF_002776525.5 Piliocolobus tephrosceles | reverse complement strand
TTTTTTGTATTTTTAGTAGAGACGGGGTTTCACTGTGTTAGCCAGGATGGTCTCGATCTCCTGATCTCGTGATCCGCCCGTCTCGGCCTCCCAAAGTGCTGGGATTACAGGCGTGAGCCACTGCACCCGGCGAGACTAGGTTTTACAGGCCAGAAACCAGAAAGGACATCTGGGATCCCTTTGTAGAAAGTGGGGAAAGGGGTTGTGTGCGGTGGCTCACACCTCTAATCCCAGCACTTTGGGAAGCCGAGGCGGGAAGATGGCTTGAGCCCAGGAGTTCAAGACTAGCCTGGGCAACATAGCAAGACCCTGTCTCAAAAATAAAACAGAAAAAAATAGAATGGGCCACGCGTGGTGGCTCATGCCTGTAATCCCAGCACTTTGGGAGGCCGAGGTGGGCGGATCACCTGAGGTCAGCAGTTCGAGACCAGCCTGACCAATATGGTAAAACCCCCGTCTCTACTAAAAATGCAAAAATTAGCCGGATGTGGTGGCGGGCGCCTGTAATCCCAGCTATTCGGGAGGCTGAGGCAGGAGAATCGCTTGAACCTGGGAGGCGGAGGTTGCAGTGAGCCTAGATTGCCCGACTGCACTCCAGCCTGGCAGCAGAGCGAGGCTCCATCTAAAAAAAAAAAAAAGAAGGAGAAAGAAAAAAATAGAACGTGGGGAAGTCACTTCTTGCTCCATTGCCCAGGCTCTGCTGCCCCCTGGTGGTGGCTTACTCCACCGGTGCCCAAGACGCTCTATGGAACATTTCAGTTGGATGATGATGATGATGATGATGATGATGATGATTATTATTATTATTATTATTATTATTATGTTATTTATTTATTTATCTTTGAGACGGAGTTTCGCTCTTGTTGCCCAGGCTGGAGTGCAATGGAGTGATCTCGGCTCACTGCAACCTCTGCCTCCCGGAATTCAGGCGATTCTCCTGCCTCAGCCTCTCGAGTAGCTGGAATTGCAGGCATGTGGTGCCATGCCCAGCTCATTTTGTATTTTTAGTAGAAACGGGGTTTCTCCATGTTGGTCAGGCTGGTCACGAACTTTAGACCTCAGATGATCCGCCCGTCTCGGCCTCCCAATGTACTGGGATTACAGGCGTGAGCCACCACGCCCAGCCTATTATTGTTTTTTGAGGTGGAGTCTTGCTGTGTTGCCCAGGCTGGAGTGCAGTGGCGCGATCTCGGCTCACTACAGCCTCCGCCTCCAAGGTTCAAGCGATCCTCCTGCCTCAACCTCCCAAACGCCATGATACCCAGCTAATTTTTTTGTGTGTTTATAGTAGAGATGGGTTTTCACCATGTTGGCCAGGCTGGTCTTGAACTCCTGACCTCAGGTGATCTGCCGGCCTTGGCCTCCCAAAGTGCTGGGATTACTGGCGTGAGCCACTGTGCCAGGCTTGGGCCATTCTATTTTATTTTATTAATAAAGAGGGGGTCTTGCCATGTTGCCCAGGCTGGTCTTGAACTCCTGAGCTCAAGTGATCCACTGGCCTCAACCTCTCAAAGTGCTGGGATTACAGGTGTGAGCCACCACGCCCAACCTACTGACCATTTTCAACACCCAGTGACACAGCCAATGATTATCAAACACATTCTACAAAACAGAGGGATGTTTATTGTACCAGATGCTGGAGAATGTGGCTGTGGGCAGCTGAGGTGACCCAGGCGGTCCTTCTCAGTGGGTCCTGCTGGCCGGGTCCAGGGAGTGGGGACAGGGGTGGTCCTCGGAGCGTTGGATGATGGAGTTGATCCAGTTTACAAACAGTGCCACCGGGGCAAAGGCGTCGGGGTAGAGCCCCGAGGCACAGCCTCCCCGGACGAAGGAGGCAATTCCGTGGATTAGCCCGTTGCAGACCAAGGGGCTGCCAGAGTCCCCCTGTGGAGGCAGACAAGGTGGGGAAGCTGGACTGGAAAGCCCTGCCCACCTGCCCGCCGCCTGTCAGGGTTGGGAAGTCCCTCCCAGGGTCTAGCCACAGTGCCTGTTGCTGCAATCTGGGCTGGGAGCAGGTGGGGAGCCAAGGGACACCCGGGCACGTACGAAGCAGACGCCAGCCCGCCGACGCCTCACGATAGTGCAGACGTTGCCACGGCGGCAGAGGGACCTCACCACCGTCACGTTGAGCTCTTGCAGGACACTGGCGATCCCACGGTTCCCACCCAGATGGCCCCAGCCCATGGCCAGGCACTGCACCCTGTTGCCCACGCGCCGGCCCTGGGCTGGCAGCTGGGCCACTTGCACGTTGTCGTTGATAGTGGCTGACCCATTGAGCTGTGGTGGGGGGCACAAATCATCAGTGCGTCACACGGGGCAGTGGTGATGACCCTCCCCTCTCCGGGCCTCAGTTTCCCTATCTCAGATTCCACTGTGGTTCTGGGATCCTGCAGAGCAGGACACCCACTCTGCAATCTGCTCACCAAGGCGAGCCTCAGTTTCCCCATCTGTGGAGTGGAGCCATCACCAAGGCTCAGGATGTTGGAGGTTGTCCCTGGGTGTGGCTTCAGTGCAGGAAGCAGTAGGTGCTCAATTAACACAAAAACCACAGCCAGGCGTGGTGGCTTATGCTTGTAAGCCCAGCACTTTGAGAGGGCGAGGCAGGAGGATCAGTTGAGGTCAGTAGCTCAAGACCAGCCTGGGCAAGGTGGCAAAGCCCCATGTCTACAACAACAAAAAAGTGCCAGGTGTGGTGGCTCACTCCTGTAATCCCAGCACTTTGGGAGGCCAAGGCGGGCGGATCACAAGGTCAGGAGATCAAGACCATCCTGGCGAACACGGTGAAACCCCGTCTCTACTAAAAATACCAAAAATTAGCCGGGCTTGATGGCAGGCGCCTGTAATCCCAGCTACTCCGAAGGCTGAGGCAAGAGAATTGCTTGAACCCAGGAGGCAGAGGTTGCAGTGACCCAGATTGAGCCACTGCACTCCAGCCTGGGCGACAGAGCAAGACTATGTCTCAAAAAATAAAAATAAAAAATTAGCCAGATGTTGCCAGGCACGGTTGCTCACACCGGTAATCCCAGCACGTTGGGAGGCCGAGGTCAGGAGATCAAGACCAGCCTGGCTAACATGGTGAAACCCTGTCTCTACCAAAAATACCAAAAATTAGCCTAGCATGGTGGTGCATGCCTGTAATCCCAGCTACCTGGGAGGCTGAGGCAGGAGAATCACTTGAACCCAGGAGGTGGAGGCTGCAGTGAGCTGAGATTGTACTTCTGCACTCCAGCCTGGGCAACAGAGCGAGACTCCATCCCCCCCCCCCAAAAAAGTGTGTGTGTGTATATATATATATATATGTATGCATGTATCAGCCGGCCATGGTGGACATGGTGGACACGCTGGTGGCACCTGTGGTTCCAGCTACCCCCAAGGCCAAGGTGAGAGGATGGCTTGAGCCCAGGAGGTGGAGGCTGTAGTGAGCCACGATCGTGTCACTGCACGGTGACAGCTATGAGAAAATTGAGTGACATGTCATGAAACTCTCCTCACCCTTTCCAGGGAGTAACTTTTTTTTTTTTTTTTTCTGAGACCCAGCCTGGAGTGCCATGGCACGATCTTGGCTCACTGCAACCTCTGCCTTCTGGGTTCAGGTGATTCTCCTGCCTCAGCCTCCTGTGTAGCTGGGATTACAGGCGCCCACGACCAGGCCCAGCTACATGTTTTTGTATTTTAGTAGAGACGGGGTTTCATTTTGTTGGTCAGGCTGGTCTTGAACACCTGACCTTGTGATCCACCCGCCTCAGCCTCCCAAAGTGCTGGGATGACAGGCGTGGGCCACTGCGCCTGGGCCCCAGGGAGTGAATAATCGGAACTGTAAGCCGGATACAGGGGTGGAAACGTGGGGACTTTTGCCCCATTTCCCAAAGACAGAGGCGGCCCCTGCCCTCGGCCACAGGGCTGGTGAATGGAGAGACACAAAGAATCACAGGAAGTTTGTTGATTGACAGCAAACCCGGGCTCCCCTGCGCAATCTCATTTAATCCCTCAACAGCCCGTAGCGGGTATTTTCCCGTTTCACAGAGGTGAAGACTGAGGCACAGAGAGGGGCTCGCCCAGCCCACGGTTCCACCCCAGGTCCCCACAAGCGGCCCCGACGCGCCCCTGCGTCGCCACCCCCACCCTCCCCAGGCCTCTGGCCTCTGCCCCCGCGCCCCGCGGCACCTGGAGAATCACGATGTCGTTGAGAAAGTCGATGGGGTCGAAGCCGTTTTCGAAGACGCGCTGCACAGCGAACACCTGCCGGGTGCGCTCCAGCTGCTTCAGGTTATGGGCTCCCAGGACCACGCTCATGGAGCGGAAGTTTCTGCTGGGAGGGAGAGGCGGGGGCGAGGGGCGGCCCTGGGGGTCAGGGGGTCCCCACCCGAGGGGCCTGCGGGAGAAGGTGCTTGAGCCGCCCCGGGGCCCTGGCCTCCCCCGACCCATCTTAGACCGGGACGCGGGGTCCCAGCCGGGCGCACACCCTCGTGGCTACTCACACTTTCAGCAGGCAGTGCGCGGCCGACATGACGAAGTTGGGCGCAATCAGGGTGGCGCCGCAGAAGTGGCCTCCACGCAGCTGCAGGGACACCATGAAGGGCCACGCGTGGGGCTGCGCCTGCCGGCCGCCCACAATCTCAGAGGCCAGCGCGGGACCTGGGGACACACCGGGTGTGGGTGCTGAGTGCCTGACAAGGAGCCTGTGCCTTCCTGGCCAAGGGACCCCTGGATACCCCACCAGGAACCCGCGGGACCCACTGCCAGGAACCCACGGAATCAGGGCCATTCACACCCCTGTTGTTCAGATGAGGGAAACTGAGGCACGGAGAGGCAAAGGGACCTCCCCACGGTGCCCCTCCAAGGCACAGCCAGACCTGGACTTGAACCCAGAGGGCGCCCCTGCGACCCCACCCCCTCCCGGTTTGCAAACCCCAACTCTGGGCTCCTGGTGGTGGCTTCACCCCTCAGAAACTCAGTCTCTTCTCCTGGTCCCCTTGTCCCAGCCAGCTAGCACCTCCCCTGTGAGGATGAGGGACCCACACTGGTGGGGCTCACCATGAAGAAGTGGGAACAGAACCCCAGGGACAGAGGGAGCAGCGGGAGGATGGACACAAGGACTCACCCTCCAGCAGCAAGGCCGGCAGGACACAGGTGAGAAAAAGGCAGGAGGGTCGGCAGCCAAGGGTCATGGTGAGGCTGGTCTCCGGAGTCTCTGCCCCTCCGTGCCCACCCGGCTTCTCTTATAGCCCTGTGCCAGGAGGCCGTTGCATTGCCCCACGGCTGGCCGGCGCCCCCCACTTCCTCTCTCCTGGCACAGGGCGTTGATGAAAAGGGGGAGAGAGGGGGCAAGAGACTGGGGTTGGCTCCGGTGGGGCCGCCAGACAAAATTCAGGATGTACAATCGTATTTGAATGTCAAATAATCGACATGGGTTTTTTTATTTTTTATTTTTTAGAGACAGAGTCTTGCTCTGTTGCCCAGGCTGGAGTACGGCGGCACAATCTCGGCTCACTGCAACCTCTGCCTCCCAGGTTCAAGTGATTCTCCTGCCTCAGCCTCCTGAATAGGTGAGATTACAGGCATCCACCATCAAACCCGGCTAATTTTTGTGTTTTTAGTAGAGACGGGATTTCTCGGTGTTGGCCGGGCTGGTCTCTCTTTTTTTTTTTTGAGGCAGAGTCTCGCTCTGTCGCCCAGGCTGGAGTG
>NW_022306171.1:0-12690 GCF_002776525.5 Piliocolobus tephrosceles | reverse complement strand
AACCCGTGTGTTTTTGGAAGCAATGTCATTCTCTCTTCTTCTAGGTTCTACGAGTCATATCGCAGGTGGGGTGTACACCCCTTGTTATATTGGATGGAATCTCATCCTCTTTCAACATGTATCTTTAGAACAATATCCCATGAGGGCTGTCCATCCCTTCAATATTGGTACTAAGATCATCTTCTCCTTTCCTGGATATTAGAAACAATATCACAGTAGGGTGTACACCCCTTGCAATATTGGTAGTAATGTCACCACTCTCCTGTGGTTATTAAGGACAAAATCCCAGGGTGGCTGTACGGTTCCTACTTTATTGGAAGTAATATCATCCACTCACCCCCTGGATATCAGGAACCATATCACAGAACAGCTGTCCACCCCCTTCGATATTGTCAGCCATGTCATCTTCTTCCCGCCTGGATATTAGGAACGATACCCCGGGGTTGGGGGCAGTGTACACCCACTGCGATGTCGAAAGTAAAATCATCCTCTTTCCCACTAAATATTATGAACTACATCACAGGTGTGTGTGCAACTTCTGGGATATTGGTAGTACTCTCAGCCTCCACCTCGCTGCATATTAGGAACAATATATGGGGGGCAGGGTGGTTACACACCCTGCAATATTGAAAGCAATATTCTTCTCTTTCCCCTGTACATTAGGAGCCACATCACAGGGGTCTGTACGCCTTCTGCAATATTGGGATTAATGTTATCCTCTCCCCCACTGAATGTCCCAAAAAGAATCACAGAAGGGTGTACACCCCCTGCGATATGGCCAGTAACTTCATCGTCTCTACCTTTGGATAATAGGAACAACATCAAAGAGGGTGTGCATACTCCCCTGCGATATTGGGCATAATGTTATCCTCTCTTCCCCTAGATATTAGAAACGATATCCCTGGTGGACGGAGGTGGAATACGTGAAGAACAATATCACCGGGTGGGTGTACACCCCCTGCGATATTGAGAGTAGTATCATCCTCTCTTCCCTAGAATATTAAGAACAATATCACAGGAGGGATGTACAGTCACCATCCCTGCGTTACTGGGAGCAATAACATCTTCTCCCCCTCTCGATACAAGGAACAATATCCCAATGTGGGTGTACATCCCCTGCGATATTGGGTGTAATGTCATCGTCTCCCAAAGTGGATATTGGGCATAGTGTCACAGGGGGTTGTACACCTTCTCTGATATTGGGAGTAATATCATCCTCTCCCCTCAGGATCATAGGCAAAATATCGAAGGGGTTTGACAACTCGTGCGATATGGGCAGTAATATCATCCTCTCCCCACCTAGATGTTAGGAACTGTATTACAGGTGGTTGTACACTTCTTGCGAAATTGGGAGTCATATTAACCTCTCCCACTCTGGATATAAGGAACAAAATGACCGAAGGAATGGACATTCACTGTGAGAGTTTCAATAATGTCATCCTCTACCCCCTGACTATTCGGAATAATATCATAGAGGGGTGTACGCTTTCTTCGATATTGGGAGTAATATCATCCTCTCCCAGCCGGATATCAGGAACAAGTCTCTTAATTATTAATATTAATAAATATAATAAAAATTGATAGCAATCATCGATATTAATAATCACAATAAAGATATTATAAATTAATACTGGTAAAAAATGTTAATGATTAGTATAACAATTAATCATAATATCACTATGAATAATAAAATGATATCAGCAATTAATGTTACTTAAATCAATAATAAGTGATGTTGGTAAAAAAAATAATTAATATTAAGAACGAATAATATTGTTAAATGACATTAATATTACTAATTATTTTCAGAAGTGCATAATCATATATTTAAAATAATTATCCATAATTAATAATGTTATCCTATTAATTGTGTCATTGATAATTATTAAAGTCGACCATAGATGTTAAATAATTAATCATATTATTACTCTTAATACCGCAGGGGGTGTACACCTACCTGTGATGCTGTTCCTAATATCCAGGGACGGAGAGCATGATGTTAGTTTTAATATCGCAGTAGGTGTGCACTCACCCTGTGCCAGAGATGCTAATATCTAGGGGGTGGAGTATGACATGACTCCCAACATAGCAATGAATGGAAAGCCACCCAGTGATATTGCTCCTAATATTCACGGAAGAAGCGTATGATATTACTCCCAATATCCCAGGGAGGGTACAGCTCTTCTGTGATATGGTTCCTATTATCCAGAGGAGGAGAGGATGGTAATAATTCCAGTATCGCAGGCTGTGTTCACCTGCCCTGTGATATTGTTATTTATATCCTGGAAGGGAGAGGATACAAGAGCACCGGGCCTTTCCATGCTTCTCCCCCTGATCCTAAGGGTAGCTGAGGTCAAGACTCACTGAAAGCTCTAGGTAAACATATCCAATCATGCACAGGCTATCTCCGTTCTCTGACCTGGGAACGACTTTGACCAGGATTCCACATCTAGGAGGCCTCGGAACTGAGTGGGATTTTCTGAGTAACGCCAAATGGCTGCTCCCTTTCCACCGCCGTTGAGCAGTCGTTACTTTGATTATCCAGATCACCTAGAAAGTATCAGTATCCAGAATCAACAAGATCAACTCTCTGCTCCTCTGACAGCAGAAGGAGCATGATCAAAATGAACCAAAGACCGTGGCAGGAAACGATGTGACCGGAAAGCTCAGAGAACAGCCACAGGGGGATGTAAGCAGGTGTTCCCACCTGAATCATGAATAACTAATGAAGCGCAAATCCAAGGGGGATCGAGTTTCAGCAGGTGCAACTCATCCAACGGGAGATCGCCGGAGGGCCAACAAGATCCAGCAACTGAGTCGGGTGTAGTATCAAGTGGGACGCGACTGGTTCTAAAGCTCAAGAAGACCATGGGATCACTTGGACCACGTGAGAAAATGACCCCATAGTGATGGTTCAGCATTCCAACTCCTGCCTGTCTCTTCCAGCCCAAGGAACATGGATCCTAACTTGTGCAGGTGCAGGTGACGAAGGGCAGAATGCGGGGACGTGGCACCCAAATTCCCCGACAAGAGAGTTCCACAGAAAGTCCGCTGGATCTTCGCAAATCCAGAGAAATGGCAATGGGACCCAAGGAAATAGAGCCCCACCGGTGTCCTGGAGACTCTTCAGGCATAATGCCTGGAGCCGCAGGACGAGCTGAAAAAGGAGCCAGGCACCGAAGGACAAAGCAGTGTTGACTTTCTTTATCTGGGTTTCCCAGTGCAGTCCAATTCACGGTGGTTTCCAAAGGCCTCCTGGAGGAGAAAACACGTGAGGGTGTGGTCAGGGTTTTCTGCTGACACACTTACCGTGGGGAAGAAGGAGAAGCTCTGAAGATGGATAATGGCCAAGATTGCATGTCAAGGTGCACCTCCTTGATGACACTGAGGCCTACGTTGAAAAACAATTACACTGTGTCTATTTTAGCACTTTATTTAAAAAAAAAAAAAAAAAAGATGTAAAACAAGACAGGGGTACATGCACGAGTGCTACATACCTGATGGGAAACATCTATTCTTCAAAGCTTGCAGCTATACAAGTAGGTTCTAGAATGTCTGTCCATAGTGAACATCGTCTCAGAGTGTGCTGGGTTAATAGACCTTTCCAGGTCATGTAATTGGATTAAGTTGATTAGGTTAGGGTCCGTTTCACGTCAGGGGTCCAGAGGCAGTATAAAAGGCAGCCTGGAAAGCAAAGGTCCCTCTCCGCCCCTTCCTTCGGCTTCCTGAAGGCTGCACCGCTTCCAGCAGGGCTGCTCCAGCACCTGCCCATCTGAGCGCCAGCGCACCTGTCCATCTGAGCGCCAGCCGAGGAAAGAAAGTAGACCTGTAATTTCAGGTTAGTTTCCCTGAATCACTGTTTGTTTCACGTAATCCCTGAGGGGTCGGGGGAAAAGAGACAAAGGAGAGTGAAAGAAACAGATCGCACTGGGGCTCGCTGATGGAGTAGGATGTGTTCTCCTTACCGGTAATTCTTGGAACAGAAAGCGAGAAAACATTTCCATCTCCATGCCTGGGATAAGAGCCAGATGGAAATGCAAAAAGAAATTTACTCCAGCGTGCTGAATTGGTGGGTAAATGGAAAAAGAACTCTGGAAAAGGGGTGGTTTGCCTTTAGCCATGTAAGAAATTCATATGCCACTTTTTCAGCGTTTGTTTAGATGAATTCGTATGGCATGTGTATAATACCAGAAAAATAATTAAGGAGGGGCTGGAGCTAAACCCAAAAAGACAGAGCAGGAAAGACCATCACCTGCTAGTGTGGTGGAGAGGAAGATAATTTCTCTCGATGAATTTGTGTTTGGAAGTGGCCTAATGAAACGGCAAGAGTAGCGATTCAAGTTCTGATAGGAAGCATCCCTTATCCCTGACTTCAAGCAGACCTGCCAAGGGATGACATCGGCCATGCCCTGTAGCTTCGATTCTTTTGTCCCTCAGGGGAGAGAGAATCATTGTGTCTTCTACTGGAGTGAATGGTGATAGACCTAAGTCCAGTCTCCAGAATCAGTTTTTTGGTTGGGGTTGAAATCTCAACTCTAACTTCACATACCTAGGCCATGGGCCGTGAGGCAGGCAAGGTTTACTCTTGGACCAGGTAGTCACGGCAGAGGAACATACAATATCTGAGGATGCACACACCACATTGTGATCCACAGATTTGACCGAAGGGTGGTGAGGTCTCCTCATGACCACACCGTCAAGGAGTTAGCTGAGGGTTTCTTGTGGGTGTGTGAATATATCCAATGTGCCTAACCATCGCTTTGTGTGTGTGTGTGTGATTCAGGTGACCCAACCATCAACCCCTGAAAAAGGCGGCCATAAAACGCCCAGGAGATGAAGATGATGGCACGTCGTGACCCCAAAAGTGGGGCAAACAGACTCGTGAGAGCCCACACCTTCCAGAAGCAGCAGAGGGCCCCAGTTGGGCCAAGGACTCCCCCACCCGATGAAGAAGATCCCAGGGTACGTCTAGCCCTGGAATCTTTTGGGTATCGAGGGGGGAGGAGGGGGTGGGTGTCACACGGTCCTCAGAGACTGGGTTGGATTTCAAAGAGTTCTACCAGCAGCACCCGGGTTACTTTTCCCATCCAAGGTGGGCCTGGCTTGGGAACTCCTCCCCGGCCCCATAGGTCCCTTGAGAGACTCTTGGGAGCAACCTTCCTTTCCACTCAGAATCCTGTGTAGCCAGGTTGGGCTGTGTTGTGGACCCTTTGAGAGTTCTTCCTTCACATGGGCTTTGGGAGGGAACATCGTAACCGAACCCTCCCGCCACTTAAGGACCCCCATGCCGGTGTCCTCTCTTTGGAATCCTCACTCCGTTCTGAATTCACAATCCGTCTCAATGATGACATTGGATCGCTGCCTGAGGCTTCAGCTCATTCACTGACATCACTTCCTTCCCACCCACAGGTCAAGTGCAAAAACTGCGGGGCCTTTGGCCACACGGCCAGAAGTACCAGGTGCCCCATGAAATGCTGGAACGGAGCCCTGGTTCCCCAGGCCTTTGGGAGAAAGGAAGGGAAGGAAAACCTGAAACCATGGAAGCCCCAGGTTCGAGGGAACCCGGGGCTCTTGAACAAGGAAAAGGGAGAGAAGGAAGAGAGACCAAGGTGAGCAGAGGGAGGGGTTTTCACCACCCTCAGGGTACTGCCACCTAAGGACATGGTGTCTCTGCACCCGCACACCGTGTGCCTTTCCATCTCTGGGACAGGGAAGGAACGCTGCAGAGAAAGAGACCAGAGCTCCATGTCCTCCCTGGTTCCCCACCCAGGAGCTCCTTTGGCTCTGGGAGATTCAGGGACCGGGGAGAGGCGGGGGCCCTTCGTGCAGGTTCCCCATGACAGGGGGAAGAGCAACGGAATCCAAAGACAGTCCTTTCCTGGGAAGCCTAGAAGGCCACCGGCAGGATGGGAAGGTTGGCACATGAGGGAAGATGCAGAGGCGGAAAGGGCACAAAACTTCCGTTTATGTATCACAAAACACAGAACGGGACTGGGCCCCACACAGGGTTCTCCCTGTCTCCTGGGGAGAACCGAGGGGCAGGGCCTGAACTTTTTCTCCTCTGCAGGCAACAAGACCCGCAGAGGAAGGCTCTCCTCCAGATCCTTTCCGGGAAACCTCCGGAGAAGCCGCTGCCAAATCGAAAAGAATCCATGGAATCTTGTGATTGTCTGAGGGTGAGTGTCACCCTCCGCCCCTGGTCTTTTTCTCCTCTAGGTCACCCTGGTTGATTTCCTTTCAGGTTCCCGTGTGTGTGAGGGGATCAGGAAATCCCTCTTCCCTGCCTTCTTGGGGTCAGAGACTCCACGATTCTTCCAGGTCCATTTGATTCCAGGTGAAAGCATCTGAAGATGCCGTATTTCCTGTTGCTTTCTTTCCGTGCAATGATGGCAAGCCTGCCAACAACGTCTTCCTAGCGGCCTGAGGAAATTAGTCCCTCAGGGGCCCCAAACATGGAGAAGGCTAACCCCAGGAACATGCATGTTTTCAGAAAAGACGTCCTGGGAACCCTTGAGCCACCAACCTGCCTTCAGAAGGGCATTAGTCCGTCCCACTTCATGGGAGGCTGAGTGGAGGTGCTTTGATCCAGTTATTGCCCAAGACACAGTCCTTAGAAAAGTGGTATTCTTAGATCAGAGCTCGAGAGTGCATTTCTCATGGGTCTTGTCCTGATCAGCACTCGCGTTGAGGATCTGTCCCTACTTCCAAGGACCGCCTGTCAATACCGTATTAAGAATTTCCTGCTGTGTGCACCTTGTCTTTGGATGTGGTTGATTTCCATGTTGGCTCCATGCTGGGGAACTTCTAATGTGTGTGGTCTCCTTTCTTTCAGGTTGCAAGCAGGCCAATGGCGGTCCACACAACCAATAAGAGGCCACGCTTGGACCCTGCCCTCACTGATGGCTCAGCTACCAAAATGTCTGACATGGTATCCGTCTTGGCTTCACTGTCTCCCCTGAGAAAAGCCAGGCTGAGCTCCTCGTCAAGTCTCCGACCAAAGGAACGACAGACAGGGTCCCTGGCCGACATCCCTCAGCCTGAAGTCAGGCGGCAGGGCCCGGAGCCTCTCGTCGTGGTGAAGCCAACACACAGCAGGCCTCAGGGTGGCTGTCGAGAAGTTCCCCAGGCTGCCTCCAAGCCCCACGGCCTGATCCAGGACATCAGGCCCCAGGCACAAGACAAACGTCCGGCGTTGACCTCACAGCCCTGCCCACCAGCCGACACACACAGCTTGGGCCTCAGCTCCAATCTCAGTTTCAGGTCAGGAGCCAAGAGACCTGCCCAGGCTCCGACGCAGGCTTGCCTGAACTTCCCCAAGAAACCGAGAATGAGTCCTTTCCAGATGCCTGAAAATGCCATCCAGGGAGGTGAGCTGGGTGCCCCAGAGACTCTCCAACCTCCGCCAGCTGCAACCGAACGCAGACCAAGTCCGTCGCCCCAGATGAGCAGGGGGACACCCGCCCAGGTGCCCAGCAGCGACTGGCAGCCTCCGCACAGCAGACCTTGCCTGCCTACTGTCCAGGCCTGCACCATGTCCCATCACCCAGCGGCCAGCCACGATGGGGCTCAGCCTCTCAGAATGCTCTTCCGGAGACTGGAAAATGGATGGTGGAGCTCCAGCCTTCTGACAGCTCCCTCGTTCCCCTCTCCTGAGAAGCCGGGAGCCCTCCTCGCTCACAGCCCTCATGTCTCAGAGAAGTCTGAGGCTCCCTGTGTTCCTGTCCCCCTGAGTGTCCTCTATGAGGACCTTCAGGTTTCCTCCTCCTCAGAGGACAGCGATTCTGACCTGGAGTGAGACTGCAGGTGGCCGGGGCTCCATTGCATCCAGCTCCCATGACTTTGAGGGGTCTGTGGGACTGAGGAGCACAGAGCAGAGAGCAGACTGTGTGTGGTGACTCCCAAGCTCCCCAGCTGTGGTGCTTCTGTGAATGTTGGAGCCCAGGCCAGGCAGGGACCAGATGCAGAGACTCTGCATCATCCAATCCTGGTGAGGGACATTGTACTTCGCAGGGCACTCCAGAAACCCGCCACCAGAAGCTTCTGTGCCAGTGATTCGTTGCCTCAGAAACTGGGTGACGTTGACGCGCGGGAGTCAGACTTCCGCTGTGATGTCAGTAGGAAACTGGGGAATGACTGTGTGTCTGCTCTCTAGATGACTGAATCAGGGAACAGTTAGGGAACCCTGAGAGATGCAGGCCTTCAGCTGTGCCCCGCCCTGACAGCAGTGTTTTGGATGCTGTGAAGCGTTCTGCACAAAGCCTTCTTGGGGTGTTTCCTCAGCCTCGAAAATTGGGCTCTGGAATGCCATTGGAAATAGGTGTGTTTAATTTGTTTTGAAGTGAATAAAATTCTCAAAAAGATGACGTACTCTCTTTTGGCTTTCATTCCGTGTTTGTGTGTAACTGATTTTCCAGGGGCTTGAAAATTGCCTGACTTGTTAGCAATCCAAGTCATTATGTCTCCGAAACAGAGTTGATTGAGGGGACCGCAGGTCTTCGCAGGACCTGTGACTTCTTAAACATCCAGATAGGCAAGAGAACCTCAGCCCCACTCTACCAACACGCACCTAGTCAAATTCCGCCAAGTGAATCTCACGCACGCTAACACGTGGGGAGCGTTGCTTACACCACAAGTCCCCATTTGGCTCACCGCGATGCCACATGTGGGATTTCACACATCTGTGCTGCACCGCAGTCCATTTCAAAGTAGTAAAATAAATATCTTGGGTTTCTGTCGGTTTGCTAGAGGCAAAAACCTGTGATGTTGGTGGTTTTTGGTGGGAGAGTTTCACTCTGGAAAAAAAAATATTCTGAAGATGGAGGTCGTCCTAGATTGTATTTCAAGGTGAGTCTACTTGATGCCAGTGAAGCATATTTTGGCATATAATACATATGGTTATATTATATTTTGTCTATATTACCTCATTTTAAAAAACCATTTTGTGAAAAATGTCAGAGTTAGATATACCAATGTTAAATTTCTGATCATGTGTCCAGAAGCACTGTAAAATGCAGCCTAGAATGCAAAACTCCCAGCCACTTCTCTGTTGAACTCTCTGCAGAGCAGCATTGCATCCAGTGGTTTTCAAGGTGCACTAGCGTGGCATGAGCTAGTCCTTGGCTTCCTGCTGAAGTTGGAATCCTGCAGATTGTTTAGGGGTGGTGTCAGCTTGTCCCATCTTTCCAGGTCATCATTAACCTTTCCTCGGCACCCACGTGGACTCAGAACTTACCTAGAGTCACAGGCAGGTCTGGGAAGCTGCCCTTGAGCCTTTGTGCAGTCCATGATGGTTCCATGCCTCTGATCTGTTGGAGCACATTCTACAGAGGGATGGGCTGGCATAAGCTGTCCCTGCCGTTCTGAAAATCATGGAGATTCCTGGTACCTGAAGCCACATAGAAATAAATATCTGTGGAGTCTCAGGCAAGACAGGGATGCCATTCCCAGGCTCCTGTTCTTCCACTTAATGGCAGCAAGAGTGATTCCTGGGTTTCCTACTTGACTTCATAACAATTTTGGTGACTTTGTTGTGTCAATGACCACTCCTGTTTCTGTGGCATCCAGTTCACCTGTAAGTTTTTTGGGGATTATGTGGAAACTTGTGCATTTTTCCAGAGACTCACTGCATCCTGAATGCTCTCAGGCATCCACAAGCAGATCCCTGCCTTGGTGGCATCTTGCAGCATTGCAGGAGACCCCTTAGGTCTAGGAGGCACTAGGAGGTCCATCAGGAATTGGGAGGGCATGTGTCTGCCCATCTGTAGTGTGAACTTCTATTCACCTTCAGAATGTAGATTCTTCCTGAACTAATAAATTACCTTCATCTTAGTGTACGTAGCCACAAAAGAATAATTCATATTAACTCCATTAATAAAAATAACTGAAAATCAACAATGAAGATAATAACAACAATGTTAATTATTATAATATTGATAGTAAAAATAAAACAAAGGCGTTAGAGATTAGAGATTCCCTTACGTGAAGGACAATGTGAAGATATAGGGATACATGAGTTGTTTGGACTCAGAGTCCAGTGAAACGTGTTCCTCAAAGGCAAAGACAAGAAGCATAAGGAAAATACAAAGTTCATGGATGACCACCTGGGCTACCTTGGAACTCATGTGGGAACACTGCAGGCAAAGTGTGCCTCGTCCTGGGACTGCCCACCACCCAGCCCCCACTCACCTTCATGAGGTAGGACAGCAGGATAACGGGGAAGGAGTCCAAGCAAGGGATGCAAGACTTGTGTCACACCTGACTCAAAGAAGCACTGATTCTGACGGATGCTTATCTCCTAACACTGTGTCAGCTCTAACTGCCTGGCTGCATGGCTGCCCTCTGTTCTTCTTAGGTCACAGGAGGGACAGACATTACTGTCCACCCATCTGCATACAGAGCCATTGGAGGACGTTACCCTTGTTGCTTCCTCTTTGGAAAGGGACAACATACATGGCAGATGCCATTCTCTGTCTCTTTGGAAAACTTTGCCAGCACATGGAAGGTTTTCTTCAGCCACAGAAAGCCACCTGCTTCAAAGTCTCATCCTCCACAAGTGGCAAGCACACAATTATTAATGGAGGCAAGGGATGCATAGGCTTTGCCATTTGATTCAGTTGGGACAAATAAGGGAGGCCTTCTTAGCTGAACAGCTCTGTCTGTGCGGCCAGTTGACAAATTCAGGCTGCATTGCCATTAGACTTGTCCATTTGCACATAAGGCTTCCCTCCAATCCTTTCCACAGATGTGGACCCTGACATTACTTCCTAATAAACATCCTGCACACTAAGCTTCATCTATATCCAGCTCCCTGGGAACCAAACCTGTGACAAAAGTGAAACGTTTCTAGGGAAAATATGGTTTCCTTATCAGACAGGGCTCAAATTCTGCTGAGCTAGAAAATAAGGTAAAGTCCGATGCCATCTCATGATTTTTTTTTTTTTTTTAATTAGGACATTACCACTGCCAGCATGAATTGATACCACTGCCATCAATTCACGGGGACAAAAATCATATTGGCGTGGGATGAGGTTGTTGTGAGTTGAGGAGAAATTTTGACGAATGAACTTTACCCTCAACTTGAGTTCAGGAGAGGAGATGAAGATGAAAACAGCTGGAAATAAAAAGTGTCCAAAAACATTTTTCTGGTTTTTCAAAAATCAAATTTCACGTTTGGAGACACTATGTTTAAATTCTAAAAGGATGTAGCATACTGAGAGGAAATAAGTATAGATAAATTGTCCTTTTTGCAAATAATACACTTTATGGTATGATAGGAGACCACGGGACACAACACAAATTTGGAGTTAAAGAAACTAACAGACATTCTCGATACTCAGCTGTTACGGCAGAGATGCCGGAATGATGGATGTCCATGTAGCAGTACTTTTTTTTTTTTTTTTTTTTTTTTTTTTTTTTTTTTTTTTTTTTTTTTCTTTTTTTTTTTTTTTTTTTTTTTTTTTTTTTTTTTTTTTTTTTTTTTTGAGACGCAATCTTGATCTGTAATCAGGCTGGGGTGCAATAGTGTGATCTCAGCTCACTGCAACCTCCGCATTCTTGGTTCAAGAAATCCTCCTGCCTCAGCCTCCCAAGTAGCTGGGACTACAGGTTTGCACCAGAACACTCAGCTAATTTTTGTATTTTTAGTAGAGATGGGGTTTCACCATGTTGGCTAGGATGGTCTCGATCTCCTGATCTTGTGATCTGCCCACCTTGGCTTCTCAAAGAGTTGGGATTAGAGGTATGAGCCACTATGCATGGCCCATGTAGCAGTACTTTTGAACTTAATGGCTGAAAGCATCCACCTCCAAACTTATGTATTATATTTGCAAAAGAGTACAAATCATGTAATGAATTTTAAAGGGAAGACAAGCCTGTGGGAATTCAACAGCCATGGCAACGTTTTGAACTTCTTTTTATTAAACATGTAAGAAGTAAGTGAAGTTCAAGACCTAACAGAATTTCCAGGAGTTATTTGAAGAATTACCAAGATGACTTAGACACTATGAAATCCTTACGATGCCCTCTGGTGGAGTTTCCTCCTGGAGGAAAATTGTCTGCTATATAGTAACAACTTTTTTTTTCTTCTTTCAGACAGAGTATTTCTCTGTTGCCTAGGCTGGAGTGCAGTGGGGCACTCTTGGCTCACTGCAATCTCTGCCTCCTGGGTTCGGGTGGTTTTCCCACCTCATCCTCCTAAGTAGCTGGGAATATAAGCATGTGCCACCATGTCTGACTGATTTTTGTATTAGCAAAATTATTTCTGGGGTGGAGAGTTAGGGACCTTTATTCTCCCACATCCAAAAATATGTTCTCCAAATGATCTGTCAATAGAAATAACTGATACCTATATGAGCTAACCTATCTTTTTCTGTCTTTAAATTCAGAACTAGAGTGTGGAGAAGTTATATTAAGAAGGTTCTCAATTTTCAACACAAGTAATGGGCTAGGCACTATTCTAGGTACTACAGATACACATTAACATACCCACAATAGTTTTGCCTTATTACCTCCTACATTGTAATAATGCAGCAAAAGAAAAGTATAGATTAGCTTTTTATTTTTTTGAGATGAAGGCTAATTCTGTCACCCAGGATGGAATGCAGAGGCAGGATCTCCACTCACTGCAACCTCTGCCTCCTGGGTTCAAGCGATTCTCCTGCCTCAGCCTCCTGAGTACCTGGGATTACAGGC
>NW_022306170.1:0-3654 GCF_002776525.5 Piliocolobus tephrosceles | reverse complement strand
ATTCCTCAAGGATCTAGAACTAGATGTACCATATGACCCAGCCATCCCACTACTGGGTATATACCCAAAGGATTATAAATTATGCTACTACAAAGACACATGCACACGTATGTTTATTGTGGCACTATTCACAATAGCAAAGACTTGGAATCAACCCAAATGTCCATCAGTGACTGACTGGATTAAGAAAATGTGGCACATATACACCATGGAATACTATGCAGCCATAAAAAAGGATGAGTTTGCGTCCTTTGTAGGGACATGGATGCAGCTGGAAACCATCATTCTTAGCAAATTATCACAAGAACAGAAAACCAAACACCGCATGTTCTCACTCATAGGTGGGAACTGAACAATGAGCTCACTTGGACTCGGGAAGGGGAACATCACACACTGGGGCCTATCATGGGGCGGGGGGAGGGGGGAGGGATTGCATTGGGGAGTTATATCTGATATAAATGATGAATTGATGGGTGCTGATGAGTTGATGGGTGCAGCACACCAACATGGCACAAGTATACATATGTAACAAACCTGCAAGTTATGCACATGTACCCTAGAAGTTAAAGTATAATACAAAAAAAAAAAAAACAGTCTGAAATGAATGCCCAGGTCAGAGAGCAGTTTCTTGAAATGCTTCTTCTGGATTTTATTTCAGGATATTTAACATTTCACCATAGTCTTCAATGAGGTGCAAAATATCACTTTTTCAGTTTTACATGAACCGGATTCAAACACTGCCTTATGAGAAAAGAAGTATAACTCCCTGAGTGAAATGCTCACATCACAATGCGGTTTCTCAGAAAATTTCTCTCTAGTTATTATCTGAAGATATTTCCTACTTCCGCACAGGCCTTAATGTGCTCCGGAATGTCCCTTCGAGAATCCGTCCATGACGCATTTTCCAAACTGCATAATAGAATGAAAGTTTTATCTATGTGAGTGGAATACACCTTGTTATCCCAAAACAGTTTCACAGAAAGCTTCTTTCCAGTTTTTGTCCAAGGATATTTCCTTTTTCACCATAGCCATCCATATACTCCCGAATGTCTCCAGGGAGCTTTTCCTCCAAATAGGATTACCCAATCCTGTATGAGAATAAAAGTATAACTCTGTGAGTGGAATGCACATGTCACAAAGCAGCTCCTTGGAAATCTACTCTCCAGTATCTATCTGATGATATTTCCGTTGTCACCGTAAGCCTCAAAGTACTCCCGAATATCCCTTAGCTGACTAACCTAAAGCAGTGTTAGAATACTGCTCAATGGAAACAGAAGCTTAACTCTATGAGGTGAATTCACGTGACCTAGAACAGTTTCCCAGAAAGTTTTCTTCTGGTTTTTATCGGAGTGTATTTCTTTTTCAGCATATTCTTAAGAGTGTTCACAAATGTTCTTTCTCGGGTTTCACAGATACATTGATTTCAAACTCCTCAATCCAAAGAATGATTCAACTCTATGGGATGAATACACATATCAGAAAGCAGTTGCTCTGAAAGCTTTTCTCCAGTTTTCATCAGAAGATATTTTCTTTCTCACCAAAGGCCTCCGGGCGCCACTTAATGTCCCTTCACAGATTCCTCAAAGACAGAGTTTCCAAACTGGGCAACATAGTGTAAACTTTAACTCTCTGAAATGAATGCCCAGGTCAGAGAGCAGTTTCTTGGAAAGCTTATTTCTGGGTTTTATTTCAGGATATTAACGATTCACCATAGTCTTCAATGCACTGCAAAATATCACTTATTCAGTTTTACAGGAACAGGGTTCAAACTTTGCCTTATGAGAAAAGAAGTATAACTCCCTGAGTGAAATGCTCACATCACAATGCAGTTTCTCAGAGGGCTTCTCTCCAGTTTTTATCTGAAGATATTTCCTACTTCCACACAGGCCTCAATGTGCTCCCGAATGTCCCTTCAAGAATCCTTCCATGATGCAGTTTCAAAACTGCGTAATAGAAACAGTTGACTATTTGAGATGAATAGGCATATCTATCCTAAAGCAGTTTCACAGAAAGCTTGTTTCCAGTTTTTGTCTGAGGATATTTCCTTTTTCACCATAGCAGTCCATATAACCAGAATGTCCCCGGGTAGCGTTTCTCCAAACAGGATTCCGAATCCTCTATGAAAAGAAAAGTATAACTCTGTGGGTGGAATGCACACTTCACAAAGCAGCTCCTCGGAAATTTTCTCTCCAGTATCTATCTGAAGATATTTCCACTTTCACCATAAGCCTCAAAGCACTCCCAAGTATACTTTAGCTGACTAACGTAAAACAGTGTTAAAAACAGAAGCTTAACTCTGCGAGGTGAATTCATGTGGCCTAGAACAGTTTCAAAGAAAGTTTCCTTGTTTTTTATCAGAGGGTATTTCTTTTTCAGCATATTCTTAAGAGCGTTCCCAAACGTCCTTTTTCAGGTTCCACAGAAATAGTGATTTCAAACGGCTCAATCCAAAGAATGATTTAATTCTATGGGATGAATACACACATCAGAAAGCAGTTGCTCAGAAAGCTTCTTTCCAGTTTTCATCAGAAGGTGTTTCCTTTCTCACCACAAGCCTCCGGGCATCACTTAATATCCTTCACACATTCCCCAAAGACAGTTTCCAAACTGGGCAACATAGTGTAAGCTTTAATTCTCTGATATGAATGCACATGTCAGAGAACATTTTCTTTGAACGCTTCTTTCTGGGTTTTATTTCAGGATATTTCACTTTTCTCAATAGTCTTCTATGCGCTGCAAAATATCACTTTTTCAGTTTTCCAGGAACAGTGTTCCAACACTGCCTTATGAGAAATGAGGTATAACTCCCTGAGTGAAATGCACATGTCAGAAAGCAGCTCCTTGGAAATCTTCTCTCCAGTATCTAACTGACGATTTTTCAGTTTTCACCGTAAGCCTCAATGGGCTCCCGAGTATTCCTTAGCTGGCTAACCTAAAACAGCGTTCAAATACTGCTCAATGAAAACAGAAGCTCATATCCTTTGCCCACTTTTTGATGGGGTTGTTTGTTTTTTTCTTGTATATTTGTTTGAGTTCTTTGTAGATTCTGGATATTAGCCCTTTGTCAGATGAGTATATTGCAAAAATTTTCTCCCATTCTGTAGGTTGCCTGTTCACTCTGATGGTAGTTTCTTTTGCTGTGCAGAAGCTCTTTAGTTTAATTAGATCCCAATTGTCCATTTTGGCTTTTGCTGCTGTTGTTTTTGGTGTTTTAGACATGAAGTCCTTGCCCATGCCTATGTCCTGAATGGTACTACCTAGATTTTCTTCTAGGGTTTTTGTGATATTAGGTCTAACATTTAAGTCTCTAATCCATCTTGAATTAATCTTCGTATAAGGAGTAAGAAAGGATCCAGTTTCAGCTTTCTACTTATGGCTAGCCAACAGACATTTCTCAAAAGAAGATATTCATACAGCCAACAGACACATGAAAAAATGCTCATCATCACTCGCCATCAGAGAAATGTAAATCAAAACCACAATGAGATACCATCTCACACCAGTTAGAATGGCAATCATTAAAAAATCAGGAAACACCAGGTGTTGGAGAGGATGTGGAGAAATAGGAACACTTTTATACTGTTGGTGGGATTGTAAACTAGTTCAGCCATTATGGAAAACAGTATGGCAATTCCTCAAGGATCTAGAACTAGA
>NW_022306169.1:0-1451 GCF_002776525.5 Piliocolobus tephrosceles | reverse complement strand
TTTCTTTTGAGACAGAGTCTCACTCTGTCACCCAGGCTGGAGTACAGTGGCATGATCTTGGCTCACTGCAAACTCTGCCTCCTGGGTTATAGTGATTCTGCTGCCTCAGCCTCCCAAGTAGCTGGGACTACAGGTGCCCGCTACCGTGCCCAGCTAATATTTTTGTACTTTTAGTACAGATGGGGTTTCACCGTGTTAGCCAGGATGGTCCTGATCTCCTGACCTCGTGAACCACCCACCGAGGCCTCCCAAAGTGCTGGGATTACAGGTGTGAGCCACCGTGCCCATCCCAGGTGTTTCTTTATAGCAATGCAAGAATGGCTTAACACATCCTTCAGTAGGTACATGGATAAGCAAACTAAGGTATACTCATACAATAAAATACAATTCAGAACTGTTTTAGTCTATTTTGTGCTGATACAACAAAATATCTGAGACTGAGTAATTTGTAAAGAGCTGACATTTCTTTCTCACAGTTTTGGAGTCTGGGAATCCCAAGATGAAGGTGCTGGCATCTAGTGAGGCCTTCTTGCTGCATCCTTACTTAGAAGAAACAGAAACTAGAGCTGAAGATGAAGCTAGAAAGCCAGCTGAACGCTGCAAGAAGCCTCTTTTATAAAAGCCTTAGTCCCATTAATGAGAAAGGAACCCTGATGACCTAATCATCTTTTAAAGGCCCCACCCCTCAATACCAACATATTGGCAACACTTCAATCTTGGAGAGCACCCATTCAAACCATAGCAAGAGTTTAAAAGTAATAAGATAAAAAGAAGCACTAAGACACAAATGAATCTTAAGTGCATATTACTAAGTGAAAAAAGCCAATCTGAAAAGGCATGTTACCATTAAATGACATTCTGGAAAACGCCAAGCTATTGAGATGATAAACATGGTAGTGCCTGTCATGAATGACACGGGAAGGGATTGAACAGGTACAGCACAGGACAGTGATGCTAATTTTATATGATACTATGACAGTGGATACACGACATAATATGTTTATCAAGAACGTAATGCAAAAAATGAACCTAATACGTGCAAATAAAATAAATGTTTAGGATCTTCAGGGATCTCATGATAAAATGCAAAAGGAGAGAATGGAACCTCACTGGATTATATGTGTGAAACAAACTTGCTGTAGGAGTTCAAGAGAATAGGTAGAAACCTATGCATATTTGGAAATAAGTAGAGTCTCTAAGACTAAAGGCAAGCTGACCATAAGCCTGTACTCTCATTGAAGAAGTCATTTGCACAGGAATATGAGTTAAGAATTCTGAAACTGCAATACATGAATACAAAAATTGAATATTTAAGTAAATTGGTGATGGGCAGTAAAAGCCAAGTTTCTGACTGCTGTGTGTGAAGTTTCAGAGAAGAAAGACGCGAAGGTGGAACAATCCATGTGACAATGAATTTGATTTAGAGAAATAAGTATGAACTCCTGTTGTGC
>NW_022306168.1:0-5541 GCF_002776525.5 Piliocolobus tephrosceles | reverse complement strand
AAAAAAAAAAAAAAAAAAAAATACAAAAATTAGCCGGGCATGGTGGCGGATTCCTGTATTCCCAGCTACTTGGGAGGGTGAGGATGGAGAATCACTGGAACCCAGGAGATGGAGGTTGTGGTGAGCTGCGATCACGCCACTGCACTTGAGCCTGGGTGACAGAGCGAGACTCCGTCTCAAAAAAAAAAAAAGGCCGAGTGCAGTGGCTCAAGCCTGTAATCCCAACACTTTGGGAGGCCGAGGCAGGCGGATCACTTGAGGTCAGGAATTCAAGACCAGCCTGGCCAACATGGTGAAACCTTTTCTCTACTAAAAATACAAAAATTAGCTGGCGTGGTGGCGCGCACCTGTAGTCCCAGCTACTCGGGAGGCTGAGGCAGGAGAATCGCTTGAACCCAGGAGGTGGAGGTTGCAGTGAGCCAAGATCATGCCACTGCACTCCAGCCTGGGCAAAAGAGTGAGGCTCTGTCTCAAAAAAATAAAATAAATAAAATAAATCTAGGCCAGGAGCCAGGGGCGGTAGCTCACATCTGTAATCCCAACACTGGGAGGTCAAGGCAGGAGGATCACTTAAGCTCAGAAGCTCAAGACAAGCCTGGGCAATATAGCAAGACCCTATCTCTACAAAAATTAAAAAATTAGCCAGGTGTGGTGATGTATGCCTGTGGTCCCAGCTACTCAGGAGGCTGACTTGGGATGACCAGTTGAGCCCAAAAGGTTGAGGCTACAGTGAGCCATGATGGCACCACTATACTCCAGCCTAGTCAACAGAGCAAGACCCTGTCTCAAAAAAGAAAAAGAAACAAGAAAAGAAAAGAAATCCAACAGCACCAGACGACTCTTCCCCCAGCAAAATATGTAGGAATCCTCCCATCCAATATTTCCAACTAAAGCTCTTTGGTGCAACCCAAATGAGCAGCGTGCAGAATCCTACCAAGTCAGCCTGGTGATTTTCCCCCTCTCTGTCTTTCCCCAGGATGTCTGCTGGAAGGATGTCCCCAACTGTCCTGCCTATCACCGGCCCCACATCCCCAACATGCTCATCACTGAAAGTCTCTCTCAAATGCCCGTTCCTCTAAGGAGCTCCCCAAGCCCTGGCTAAAAGTGATGCTCCTTTCTCTCAACAGCCACTACAATGTTTCTGTACAAAATAAAGAGAGGCTGGATCAAGAAGAGCTGAGGAGAAATGAATGGCTTTAGAAGTGGTGGCCTGAAGTCACCCTGGTGGGAAGTGGGCTGAGAGAGATGCAGTCAGGTACCACATATCAGGGAAGGAACGAGTATAGGCTTAAAGACCAAACCTCTAAGGGTCCTTGATAGCAAAACAACACCCCAAGCCACAGAATGAAATATTTTAGAGATCTAGTAAAGACCTGGACTTGGTTCCAAACACTTAATTTTTCACCTAGTACAAGGCATGAACCTTAGCAGCAGTATGAAAAACTGACTGGTTTAGCTAACCAATTGTTTGTGCCGTGTTTAACGTCCGGGCTACCCTAAACTATTCAGAGCCAAATGCTATGTCCAGTTCTGGACATCGTACTTTAGAAGACTACATCAAATAAGGGCTGCTCAGGATAAGAACAGCAAGGACCGTGTCCTACCAGGAACAATCAAAAAGAACCAGGAACCTACGGCCTAAAGAGATGTGAAGATGATACACATCTGTCTTCAAATGTTAAAAAGGTCACCTGCTGGCTAGATGAAGTGGCTTATGCCAGTAGTTCCACATTTTGTTGTTTTTTGTTTGTTTGAGATGGAGTCTCGCTCTCCAGGCTGGAGTGCAGAGGCGTGATCTCAGCTCACTCCAACCTCCGCCTCCCAGGCTCAAGCGATTCTTATGCCTCAGCCTCCTGAGTAGCTGGGCCTACAGGCACGCACCACCACGCCCAGCTCATTTTTGTACTTTTAGCAGAGATGGGGTTTTGCCATGTTGGCCAGGCTGGTCTCCAACTCCTAACCTCAAATGATCTGCCCACCTTGACCTCCCAAAGTGCTCCCGTAATCCCAGCCCTTTGGGATGCTGAAGCAGGAAAATCACTTGAGGTCAGGAGTTGAAAATCAGCCTGGGAAACACAGTAAGACCTCATCTCTACAAAAAAATTAAAAATGAAGCGGAAGGACTGCCTGAGCCCAGGATATCCAGGCTGCAGTAAGCCATGCTCATGCCACTGCACTCCAGTATGGGTGACAGAGCGAGACCTTGCCTCAAAAAATAAAAATAAAAATAAAAATAAAATAAAACTTAAAATTTAAGCCAGGACTGGGCACTGTGGCTCATGCCTGTAATCCCAGCACTTTGGGAGGCCGAGACGGGCGGATCACGAGGTCAGGAAATCAAGACCATCCTGGCTAACACGGTGAAACCGCGTCTCTACTAAAAATACAAAAAAAAAAAAAAATTAGCTGGGCGTAGTGGCGGACACCTGTAGTCCCAGCTATTCGGGAGGCTGAGGCAGGAGAATGGTGTGAACCCAGGAGGCGGAGCTTGCAGTGAGCCGAGATTGCACCACTGCACTCTAGCCTGGGCGACTGAACAACACTCTGTCTCAAAAATAAAATAAAATAAAATATTTAGGCCAGGGCCGGGCACTGTGGCTCATGCCTGTAATCCCAGCACTTTGGGAGGCCAAAGTGTGAGGATCACAAGGTCAGGAGTGCGACACCAGCCTGGCCAATATGGTGAAACCCCATCTCTACTAAAAATACAGAAATTAGCCAGGCGTGGTGGCGCACGCCTATAGTCCCAGCTACTCGGCGAGGCTAAGGCAGAATAATCGCTTGAACCTGGGAGGTGGAGGTTGCAGTGGGCTGAGATCAAGCCACTGCACTCCAGCCTGGGTGACAGAGCAAGACTCTGTCTCAAAAGAAAAAATTTAGGCCAGGCACGGTGGCTCATGCCTGTAATCCCAGCACTTTGGGAGGCCGAGGCAGGTGGATCACCGGAGGTCGGGAGTTTGAGACCAGTCTGACCAACATGGAGAAACCCCATCTCTACTAAAAATACAAAATTAGCCTGGCATGGTGGCGCACACTTGTAATTTCAGCTACTCAGGAGGCTGAGGCAGGAGAATCGCTTGAACCCAGTAGGCAGGAGGTTGCGGTGAGCCAAGATTGCACCACTGCACTCCAGCCTGGGCAACAAGAATGAAACCCCGCCTCAAAAGAAAAAACAATTAATTGAAAAAGTTCGCCTATAAAGGATTCAACTTTCTATAGGAGTAAAAAAGAAAGAATTGGGGCAAGTATTCACTATCACAGGCAGCTTTTGACTCAGTGCCAAACTCTTTAATGCCACCTCCACGTGGTCCAAGCCCCCTGACTTGGGGCAGCAGTCATCATGTCACTATAGATACTCAAATGGGTGGGGCAGACAGGGCTGCCAGTGGCCGGGGATGTCAGAAAGGAGCCACCTGCACTGGGCAGGACTGTATTATATACCCTCTTAAGTCTCCTCTGAAGTCAGTGCCAGGAGCAGGTGAACAGATGTGCAGAGCAATAACCAGTGGGGCCAGTCAGGGATGCTTCAGATGTCACTGCAGTGCTATGGGCAAAAAGTCTCAAAGTAAGGACACTGGTGCAATGTAAACAAGCATATTCCATACCATTGTGTCCTTTTATATCTGTTAAATGGCAAAAGGCCTGTAATATCCCTAAAGGAAAGTAAAGCTTAAGGCAACTTTTCTTGGCTGTTGAGGGTGGGTTAAAAGAACTGAGAGGCCGGGCGCGGTGGCTCAAGCCTGTAATCCCAGCACTTTGGGAGGCCGAGACGGGTGGATCACGAGGTCAGGAGATCGAGACCATCCTGGCTAACACGGTGAAACCCCGTCTCTACTAAAAAATACAAAAAACTAGCCGGGCGAGGTGGCGGGCGCCTGTAGTCCCAGCTACTCGGGAGGCTGAGGCAGGAGAATGGCGTAAACCCGGGAGGCGGAGCTTGCAGTGAGCTGAGATCCGGCCACTGCACTCCGGCCCGGGAGACAGAGCGAGACTCCGTCTCAAAAAAAAAAAAAGAACTGAGAAACGCTGCTCTAGGAACCTTTAGGTCACAGTGAGGAAGTCTAGCAGACACCAGTGGAGGCAACAGCTTTGTGGAAGACAGGCTCTGAGATGCGCCTTGAAAGACGGGGGAAGACAGAACTGCTAGAAACAGGTGTCCATGTGTGGGAAATGTGTATGCAGAGACATGGAGGGCAGAAACCAGCAGGGGCGTTAGGGAAGCAGAAAGGAAGCCAGCTTAGCTGGAATATTTACCAACTCAGGGCAGTCATCATCAGGCCAGAACTTTCAGCCAGGGTGCCTGGCCAAGCCCCTGGGGGCTGTTTAAAATACACATGCAGAGAGGTAGCGGAAGGGTTTAGAGGGGTACAGGGGAGAAGGAAGGAGAGCTGACTGTGCCTAGGCACCATCTAGGATCTGCTGATTGCATCATCCCCCAGTATAAGATGGGTACCTCTGTGTGGGGAGTGCTCCCAGATGACTGTGATGTATAACCCCTGCTCTGCTTAAGAATCACCATATTGAGGGTGGGGTGCAGTGGCTCACACCTATAATCCCAGCACTTTGGGAGGCTGAGGCAGGTGGAACTCGAGGTCAGGAGTTGGACAGCAGCCTGGCCAACATGGTGAAATCTCGTCTACTAAAAATAAGAAAATTAACTGGGCGTGGTGGCGCGCGCCTGTCATCCCAGCTACTCAGGTGGCTGAGGCAGGAGAATCACTTGAATCCGGGAGGCAGAGGCAGAGGTTGCGGTGAGCCGAGATGGCACCACTGCACTCCAGGCTGGGCAACAAGAGTGAAACTCTGTACAAAAAACCAAAAAACTACAAAAATTAGCCAGGAGTCCTGGAGCATGCCTGTAATCCCAGCTACTTGGGAGGCTGAGGTAGGAGAATAGCTTGAACCTGGGAAGCAGAGGTTGCAGTGAGCCAAGATCGTACCATTGCACTCCAGCCTGGGTGACACAGTGAGACTCCATCACAAAAAACAAAAAAAAAAAAAAAAAAACACCACATTCATATCACCCAGTCTCTTGGCAAGGAAAAAACTGGGGCCTTGATGAATGCAGTGTCATTTCTACAGCTAGAAACAAGCTCCTAAAAGGACTAAAACCTCCCACTGAGCTAAGCACATGGAAAAAAACCCTCTGACTACAACAAGTCTACAAGCACCGAAACCCAGACATTGTTCTGAACATTTTTTTTTTTTTGAGATGAAGTCTCGCTCCGTCACCCAGGCTGGAGTGCAGTGGTGTGATCTCAGCTCACTGCAACCTCCACCTCCCAGGTTCAAGCGATTCTCCTGCCTCAGACTCCCGAGTAGCTGGGATTACAGGCATGCACCACCACACTCGGCTAATTTTGTACTTTTAGTAGAGTCGGGGTTTCTTCTTGTTGGTCAGGCTGGTCTTGAACTCCCGACCTCAGGTGATCCACCCACCTCGGCCTCCCAAAGTTCTGGGATTACAAGCGTAAGCCACCACGCCCAGTCCAAATTTTTTTTTTCCTTTAAGTGAACACTGGCCAGCATGGTGGCTCACAC
>NW_022306167.1:0-3330 GCF_002776525.5 Piliocolobus tephrosceles | reverse complement strand
TGTTTTTAGTGGAGAGGGGATTTCACCATGTTGGCCAGGCTGGTCTCAAACTTCTGACATCAGGTGATCTGCCCACCTCAGCCTCCCAAAGTGTTTGGATTACAGGCGTGAGCCACCGTGCCCGGCCTTTCTTGATCTCTTTTAAACTTCACTATGACCCTGTGAAGTGAAGCAGTGTTTCCATATTTTACGGATGGGGAAACTGAGGCTTGGTGTTCCACAGCTAGTAAGTGGCAAGGCTGGACTTTTTGCACTTGAGCCCAGTGCAGGATTCCCACTGATGGGCTGGAGGAGCTTTGGGGAAGGGGGGGAGGCAGGGATGTTTCTGATGGGAACAGCCTGGGCATGGTGTGTTCTGGGCCCGCGGGGAACGGCGCAGACTGGCCTGGTCAGAGCACAGAGTATGGGTGAGTAGTGTAGCAGCAGCCGGGATGAAGCATGGATGAGAACCTCGGGCTGATTAGGTGAAAGAAGGGTGAGTGAGCGCCTTAGTGCTTTTTTGGGTTTGGGAGAATCCCGTGTGGACTTTCCCACATTGACTGTGTAGATCTTAAGTGACCCTGAGGTGTGTGAGTGACTTCAGGGCAGTGGAAAAGTTCTCAGTGGCTGGTTTGAGGCTGGCCCTGGGCAGGCATGTGTAGAGGGATTGGGGGTACTTAGCTTTGGGCTGGGCAGGGATAGGTACCTGGTAGGGTTCCACACTTGAAGGGTGTGCCCCATCCCCCTAAGTGTCTGGTTGAGACACCAGTGTCAGTCTCAGCAGATTTTGTGAGTGCTGTGGTGGTAGGTGTGGCGGCTCTGGTCTTAGCATCCAAGGCTGGTGCCCAAATTTTGTTCCTTGGCCATTGGCTACTCAGTGACCTGTCTTATTCCTAAATCTAGGGCAGCCCCTGGTTGGCCCCAGGAGGCTGGCTTGTGAGAAGCAAGAGAGCCTCGGTGTGGCTGGGCATGGTGGCTCAAGCCTATAATCCCAGCACTTTGGGAGGCCGAGGCGGATGGATCATTTGAGGTCAAGAGTTTGAGACCATTCTGGCCAACATGGTGAAACCCTGTCTCTACTAAAAACACAAAAATTAGCCGGGCATGGTGGTGGGCGCCTGTAATCCCAGCTACTCTGGAGGCTGAGGCATGAGAATTGCTTGAACTCGGGAGGTAGAAATTGCAGTGAGCTGAGATTGCGCCACTGCACTCCAGCCTGGGCAACAGAGCAAGACTACGTCTCAAAAAACAAACAAGCAAACAAACCCCACCCCCCCCCCCCATAATTAGCTGGGCATGGTGGCTCACGCCTGTAATCCCAGCTACTTGGGAAGCTGAGGCATGAGAATCGCTTGAACTCGGGAGGCGGAGATTGCGATGAGCCAAGATTGTGCCACTGCACTGCAGCCTGGGCAATAGAACGAGACTCAAGTCAAAAGAAAAAAGAGAACCTCGGTGTCAGTGGACTTGGGCCACCTTTGATTCTCACCTGGAGGAGTCTGAAGTGGCCAGGGAGAGGATAGTGGACCTTTAGTGTGTGTGTAGGACCTTTACAGACCTTAACCGTAAATGCAAAACCCCAGAAAGAGCTATCAGAAACTTTCAGGTATTTGGAGAAAAATCCACTTTATCCAGTGCAGTATCATCTGGAAATTTCAATTAACCATCCTTCATCAACAGGAACCCTTGGTTGGTCAGCCATCAGAAGCCCTGGTTGGTCAGCATTCCACCAATAAGAATTACTGGTTAGCCGGCACTCCACCACTCACAGCCCCTGGTTAGCTCCTATTCCACCAATCAGAAGCCTTGGTTAGAATGCATTCTGTTAAAGGACTCTGTCGGCTGGTGCTTCCAGGGCAATTTAGGTGAGTTATAGTTGAGGGTCTTGGTGGCAGATTCAGGTCCCCACGAGGAACTGTACCTTTGGGGGGGAAATTTGCTTTCTTGGATTTAAGAAAGTGCTTAACCTAAGTTAAGCACTAGGTTAGGCAGCAACTGGTTTCTGAGCCAGGAGACTGGGCTGATGGCTTTGGAGAGGAAGGAGGTAGGATGGAGCATTGGAGAAGCTGGGCCAGCAGATTCTGGTGCAGAGGAGGAGGTGACACAGGCCCCTGATCCCAGCCCCAGCTCCTCTTCCTTGTGAGAACTTCCGGCTGGGGTTTTCGGGACTCGGGTCTGGTGGTCTCGTTTGGTCTTCCAGTTAGTGGGCTGCCTTGCGGGGAAGGGAAAGAAGACGCTGAGGGTCAGCTCCCAAGAGCAGAGGAATTGGTGGGACTTGGGCCGGGAGGTGCAGGAGGGTGCATTTGGCTGCACCCTGCCCTGCCCGGCTGCTGGGTGTGACCTTGGGCAAGTCACCTCACTTGTGGACTTGTGTTCAGAGGGGCAGGGGTGATGGCTGAGCTTGCAGTCACACCCTCCCTTCTGGTAAGTGGTGGGCTGTGTGAACTAGCGGTCAGTAGAGGCGCTTCAGTGGGTTGGCGTCTGCAGGTTGCTCTTGTGCCCGGTCTGGCTGCTTGAGCTTGGGATCATCACCTCCCTTCCCAGGACCCTGCATTGCTTGCTCACTGTAATCCCGGCCACCCCACTGGGTTTCTGTGAGAATCAGGGAAGGAAAAATGTAAATGAGGTCTGTGAATAATAAAAAGAGTTACACGATTACAGTGATTTCCAAATGCCTGGTCCTTTTTTTTTTTTTTTTTTTTTTCTGAGACAGCATCTCACTCTGTTGCCGAGGCTGGAGTATAGGGACACGATCACAGCTCATTGCAGCCTCAACCTCCTGGGATTATTCCATCCTCCCACCTTAGCCTCCTGAGTTGCTGGAACAATAGACACACTCCACCATATCTGGCTGATTTCTTTAATTTTTTGTAGTGATGGGGTCTCACTCTGTTGCCCAGGCTGGTCTTGAACTCTGAGGCTCAAGCGATCCTCCTGCTTTGTCCTCCCAAAGTGCTAAGATTATAGGTGTGAGCCACTGTGCCTGCGCTGGTCTTCTCTTTTATGGGGATAACTGTCACCTGCCGGTTGGGGCATCTGTGTCTGTGGGACGGTCAGAGCTCATTCTGCCCTATGGCGTGACACCTCTTCTGGGGTCAGGGTTCAAGTCCCAGCACTTGCTGCAGCTGGTCCCTACCCAAACTTCTGTGCCCCCCTGAGTGAGGAAGACTGTGACAATTCAGTGAGAAAATTCTAGCCAAAAACTTAAAAAAAAGGCCGGGCGCGGTGGCTCAAGCCTGTAATCCCAGCACTTAGGGAGGCCGAGACGGGCGGATCACGAGGTCAGGAGATCGAGACCATCCTGGCTAACACGGTGAAACCCCGTCTCTACTAAAAATACAAAAAAAAAAA
>NW_022306166.1:316-1107 GCF_002776525.5 Piliocolobus tephrosceles | reverse complement strand
AAAAAAAAAAAAATTCTGTTTGATTTTTTTTTTTTTAGCTAGAATAATGAAAAGAAAATGTATAAATATATATATATATATATATATATATATATATAGATTTTTTTAATAGCAGTTCAAATAAAATTATGTTTGTTTATGCCAAATATTGCTTAAATAATTCATATATAATTATGCATGTATGTATACATATACATAACACATGTATATTTATGTGAGCCCATTTTACGTTTTTGTCATTGATCACCGTTTTTTTGTTTTTTTTTGTTTTTGCCACATTTTTTAAAGTTTTTTATTTTGTTTGGATATATTGTTTTATTAATTATTAATTTTTTTTTGCTCTTATTCAAGGTATAATTTGTTTGAACGTATGTACATAGATATACTTACAAAATTATACGTTTATTCGACACGTTTTTCAAATTCATATATTTCAGTTAATAGTTCATAAATACGTTGCACTTGTGGTTTGATTGGGTATTAAAATTTTTTATTATCTTTATATTTTTGACATAATTAAAAAAACTAGAAAAAAAAATTAATTAGATACGACACTATTCATATTATATATATATATATATATATATATATATACCTACATATGTGTATGCGTGCTTATACTTATACGTGTCACGTACAACATTAAAAATAAAGAAATGTAAATAAAAAATTACATTTTTGTTTTGTTTGTTTAGGTTTTTTATTTTGCCCTATATTTTTTTACCTTTGTTTGTTTGCCCTATTTTTTTTTACCTTTGTTTGTTTGCCCTATATTTTTTTACCTTTGTTTG
>NW_022306166.1:0-306 GCF_002776525.5 Piliocolobus tephrosceles | reverse complement strand
TTTGTTTGCCCTATATTTTTTTACCTTTGTTTGTTTGCCCTATTTTTTTTTACATTTGTTTGTTTGCCCTATTTTTTTTTACATTTGTTTGTTTGCTCTATTTTTCTTTTTTTTGACCTATTATTGTTTTTTTGCCTTTTCGTGTGCATTGAATTGTATCCGACTTAATCCTTCATATATATGCACTTGTTTCCCTATCACCTTATAACCAACACATAATTTTAATGTAACTTACCAAAAAAAAAAAAAAAAAAAAAACAAAAAAAAACAAAAAAAAAAAAATGGATCTAAAAGGTGAAAATAAAA
>NW_022306164.1:0-3012 GCF_002776525.5 Piliocolobus tephrosceles | reverse complement strand
GAAGGAAAGGCCAAGTCCAGGCTCCTTAGCTCGGCATTCAGGGTTTCTCTCCACCACGGACACACTTCTTCTCTGGCTTCTCAGACCCTGTAGCAGATAGAATGATGACCCCCGATGGTGTCCACATCTTAATCCTCTGAATCTGTGAACAGGTGACCTTCCATGGCAAAAGGGACTTTGTGGATGAGATTAAGTTAAAGATCTTTTTTTTTTTTTTTTGAGGTGGAGTCTCACTGTCGCGCGGGCTGGAGTGCAGTGGCCGGATCTCAGTTCACTGCAAGCTCCGCCTCCCGGGTTTACGCCATTCTCCTGTCTCAGCCTCCTGAGTAGCTGGGACTACAGGCGCCCACCACCTCGCCCGGCTAGTTTTTGTATTTTTAGTAGAGACGGGGTTTCACCGTGTTAGCCAGGATGGTCTCGATCTCCTGACCTCGTGATCCACCCGTCTCGGCCTCCCAAAGTGCTTGGATTACAGGCTTGAGCCACCGCGCCCGGCCTAGTTAAAGATCTTTAGATGGGGGAGCGATTATCCTGGATTGGGTCTGGGTGGGCTCACTGGAATCACAAGAGTCCTTATATGAGGAAGATAGAAATTTGAGACATGTGGTAGAGGAGGAGGTGATGGAACCACAGAGGCCGGGATGGGCAGGGTGCAGTCACAAGCCAAGGAATGCCAGGAGCCACCTGAACCTGGGAGAGGCAAGGAACAGATTCTGCCCTGGAACCTCTGGAGGGAGTGCTGACATCTTGATTTTGGACTTCTGGTCTGCAGAACCATGCCAAAATAATTGTCTGGCGTTTTTTTTTTTTTTCCCTGAGATGGAGTCTTGCTCTGTAGCCCGGGCTGGAGTGCAGTGGTGTCATCTTGGCTCACTGCAACCTCCACCTCCCGGGTTCAAGCAATTCTTGTTCCTCAGCCTCCCGAGTAGCTGAGACTACAGGCATGCACCACCACACCCAGGTAATTTCTGTATTTTTAGTAGAGATGGGGTTTTGCCACGTTGGCCAGGCTGGTCTCAAACTCCTGACCTCAATGATCTGCCTGCCTCAGCCTCCCAAAGTGCTGGGATTGCAGGCATGACCACTGCACCCGGCCCTGGTGTTAGGCCCACATTTTGTGCTAATTGGTTACAGCAGCCACAGGAAGGCAATCTAGGCTCCTTCCTTGCCCCAGGTTCTAGGAAGTATCTCAGAGCAGGGGTCCCCCACCCCTGGGCTGCAGACCTGTACCAGTCCATGGCCTGCTAGGAACCATGCGGCATAGCAGGAGGTGAGTGGCAGGTGAGTAAGCGAAGCTTCATCTGTAAATACAGCCGTGCCCTTTCGCTCCTATTACCCTCTGAGCCCCGCCTCCTGTCAGATCTGCGGCGGAATTAGATCCTCATTAGAGCGTGAACCCTGTTGTCAACAGCGCATGCGCGGGATCTGGGTTGCGTACTCCCTGTGAGAATCTAATGCCTCATGATCTGTCACTGTCTCCCATCACCCCCAGATGGGACCATCTAGTTACAGGAAAATAAGCTCAGGGATTCCACTGATTCTACATTATGGTGAATTGTATAATTATTTCATGATGTATTACAATGTAACAATAATAGAAATAAAGTACCCCACGAATGTAATACACTTGAATCATTCCAAAATCAGCCCCCACAACCTCTGGCCTGTAGAAAAATTGTCTTCCACAAAACCGGTCCTTGGTGCGAAAAAGGCTGGGGACCACTGCCTTAGAGAACCCACAACGAAGCTGGAGAGGATGAAGTGTGGACCCCATTTCCAAGACGGAGATGGTTGTGGCTTGTGTAGCTAGTGTGGCTTGTGGAGTGGGTGGGCGGTGTGGGGGCGGGGGATAGCGCCATCTTCTATTGCCAACTTTGTAACCCTAGAAGGATGTTTTTTTTTTTTTTCTTTCTTTCTTTTTTTTTTTTTTTTTTTTTTATGAGATTGAGTCTTGGTGTTGTCAGCCTGGGCTGGAGTGCAATGGTGCGATCTCCGCTCACTGCAACCTCCGCCTCCCAGGTTCCAGCAATTCTGCCTCAGCCTCCCGAGTAGCTGAGATTACAGGCACCTGCCACCACTCCTGGCTAATTTTTGTATTTTTAGCAGAGATGAGGTTTCACCATGTTGGCCAGGCTGGTCACGATGGTTTTTTTTTTGTTTGTTTTTTGTTTTTTTTGAGACAGAGTCTTGCTCTGTTGCCCAGGCTGGAGTGCTGGAGTGCAATGGCATGATCTCGGCTCACTGCAACCTCTGCCTTCCAGGTTCAAGCGATTCTCCTGCCTCAGCCTCCCGAGTAGCTGGGACTACAGAATGGGGCCTTAGAAGGAAAGAGATAGATGGCTCCAGGCCGGGCGTGGTGGCTCACACTTGTAATTCTAGCACTTTGGGAGGTCGAGGTGGGTGATTGCCTGAGCTCAGGAGTTCCAGTCCAGCCTGGCCAACATGGCGAAACCCTGTCTTTACTAAAAATACAAAAAATTAGCCGGGGGTGGTGACACAGGCCTGTAATCCCAGCTACTCGGGAGGCTGAGGCAGGAGAATTGCTTGAACCGGGTAGGCAGAGGTTGCAGTGAGCCGAGATCGTATCACTGCCCTCCAGCCTGGGCAACAAGCAAGACTCCGTCTCAAAAGAGAGAGAGAGAGACAGAGAGAGAGAGAGACAGACAGAAAGAGAGAGACAGAGAGACAGAAACAGAGAGAGAGAGAGACAGAGAGAGACAGACAGAGAGAGACAGAGAGACAGAGAGAGACAGACAGAGAGACAGAGAGAGACAGAGAGAGAGAGACAGAGAGAGACAGAGAGAGGGACAGAGAGAGACAGAGAGAGAGACAGAGAGAGACAGAGAGAGAGAGGGACAGAGAGAGACAGAGAGAGAGACAGAGAGAGACAGAGAGACAGAGAGAGAGAGACAGAGAGAGAGAGAGACAGAGAGAGAGAGGGCCCCAACTAGGGAAATCAAGGCCAGAAGACGGGCCGAGCCTACAAAGGAACTTCCTCGGTTTTCCGAGCGC
>NW_022306163.1:0-5247 GCF_002776525.5 Piliocolobus tephrosceles | reverse complement strand
GATGGACATTTGGGTTGATTCCAAGTCTTTGCTATTGTGAATAGTGCCGCAATAAACATACGTGTGCATGTGTCTTTGTAGTAGCATAATTTATAATCCTTTGGGTATATACCCAGTAGTGGGATGGCTGGGTCATAAGGTACATCTAGTTCTAGATCCTTGAGGAATCGCCATACTGTTTTCCATAATGGTTGAACTAGTTTACAATCCCACCAACAGTGTAAAAGTGTTCCTATTTCTCCACATCCTCTCCAACACCTATTGTTTCCTGATTTTTTAATGATTGCCATTCTAACTGGTGTGAGATGGTATCTCATTGTGGTTTTGATTTGCATTTCTCTGATGGCCAGTGATGATGAGCATTTTTTCATGTGTCTGTTGGCTGTATGAATGTCTTCTTTGGAGAAATGTCTGTTCATATCCTTTCCCCACTTTTGGATGGGGTTGTTTGTTTTTTTCTTGTATATTTGTTTGAGTTCTTTGTAGATTCTGGAAATGAGCCCTTTGTCAGATGAGTAGATTGCAAAAATTTTCTCCCATTCTGTAGGTTGCCTGTTCACTCTGATGGTAGTTTCTTTTGCTGTGCAGAAGCTCTTTAGTTTAATGAGATCCCATTTGTCAATTTTGGCTTTTGCTGCCGTTGCTTTTGGTGTTTTAGACATGAAGTCCTTGCCCATGCCTATGTCCTGAATGGTACTACCTAGATTTTCTTCTAGGGTTTTTATGGTATTAGGTCTAACATTTAAGTCTCTAATCCATCTTGAATTAATCTTCGTATAACGAGTAAGGAAAGGATCCAGTTTCAGCTTTCTACTTATGGCTAGCCAATTTTCCCAGCACCATTTATTAAATAGGGAATCCTTTCCCCATTTCTTGTTTTTCTCAGGTTTGTCAAATATCAGATGGTTGTAGATGTGTGGCATTATTTCTGAAGGCTCCGTTCTGTTCCATTGGTCTATATCTCTGTTTTGGTACCAGTACCATGCTGTTTTGGTTACTGTAGCCTTGTAGTATAGTTTGAAGTCAGGTAGCGTGACGCCTCCGGCTTTGTCCTTTTGACTTAGGATTGTCTTGGCAATGCGGGCTCTTTTTTGGTTCCATATGAACTTTAAAGCAGTTTTTTCCAATTCGGTGAAGAAACTCATTGGTAGCTTGATGGGGATGGCATTGAATCTATAAATTACCTTGGGCAGTATGGCCATTTTCACAATATTGATTCTGCCTATCCATGAGCATGGTATGTTCTTCCATTTGTTTGTGTCCTCTTTGATTTCACTGAGCAGTGGTTTGTAGTTCTCCTTGAAGAGGTCGTTTACATCCCTTGTAAGTTGGATTCCTAGGTATTTTATTCTCTTTGAAGCAATTGTGAATGGAAGTTCATTCCTGATTTGGCTCTCTGCTTGTCTGTTACTGGTGTATAAGAATGCTTGTGATTTTTGCACATTAATTTTGTATCCTGAGACTTTGCTGAAGTTGCTTATCAGCTTAAGAAGATTTTGGGCTGAGATGATGGGGTTTTCTAAATACACAATCATGTCATCTGCAAACAGGGACAATTTGACTTCCTCTTTTCCTAACTGAATACCCTTGATTTCTTTCTCTTGCCTGATTGCCCTAGCCAGAACTTCCAACACTATGTTGAATAGGAGTGGTGAGAGAGGGCATCCCTGTCTTGTGCCAGTTTTCAAAGGGAACTTTTCCAGTTTTTGCCCATTCAGTATGATATTAGCTGTGGGTTTGTCATAAATAGCTCTTATTATTTTGAGGTACGTTCCATCAATACCGAATTTATTGAGCGTTTTTAGCATGAAGGGCTGTTGAATTTTGTCAAAAGCCTTTTCTGCATCTATTGAGATAATCATGTGGTTCTTGTCTTTGGTTCTGTTGATATGCTGGATTACGTTGATTGATTTGCGAATGTTGAACCAGCCTTGCATCCCAGGGATGAAGCCCACTTGATCATGGTGGATAAGCTTTTTGATGTGCTGCTGAATCCGGTTTGCCAGGATTTTATTGAGGATTTTTGCATCGATGTTCATCAGGGAGATTGGTCTAAAATTCTCTTTTTTTGTTGTGTCTCTGCCAGGCTTTGGTATCAGGATGATGTTGGCCTCATAAAATGAGTTAGGGAGGATTCCCTCTTTTTCTATTGATTGGAATAGTTTCAGAAGGAATGGTACCAGCTCCTCCTTGTACCTCTGGTAGAATTCAGCTGTGAATCCATCTGGTCCTGGGCTTTTTTTGGTGGGCAGGCTATTAATTGTTGCCTCAATTTCAGAGGCTGCTATTGGTCTATTCAGGGATTCAACTTCTTCCTGGTTTAGTCTTGGAAGAGTGTACGTGTCCAGGAAATTATCCATTTCTTCTAGATTTTCTAGTTGATTTGCGTAGAGGTGTTTATAGTATTCTCTGATGGTAGTTTGTATTTCTGTGGGGTCGGTGGTGATATCCCCTTTATCATTTTTTATTGCGTCTATTTGATTCCTCTCTCTTTTCTTCTTTATTAATCTTGCTAGCGGTCTGTCAATTTTGTTGATCTTTTCAAAAAACCAACTCCTGGATTCATTGATTTTTTGGAGGGTTTTTTGTGTCTCTATCTCCTTCAGTTCTGCTCTGATCTTAGTTATTTCTTGCTTTCTGCTAGCTTTTGAATGTGTTTGCTCTTGCCTCTCTAGTTCTTTTAATTGTGATGTTAGAGTGTCAATTTTAGATCTTTCCTGCTTTCTCTTGTGGGCACTTAGTGCTATAAATTTCCCTCTACATACTGCTTTAAATGTGTCCCAGAGATTCTGGTATGTTGTATCTTTGTTCTCATTGGATTCAAAGAACATCTTTATTTCTGCTTTCATTTCGTTATGTACCCAGTAGTCATTCAGGAGCAGGTTGTTCAGTTTCCATGTAGTTGAGCGGTTTTGATTGAATTTCTTAGTCCTGAGTTCTAGTTTGATTGCACTGTGGTCAGAGAGACAGTTTGTTATAATTTCTGTTCTTTTACATTTGCTGAGGAGTGCTTTACTTCCAATTATGTGGTCAATTTTGGAATAAGTGTGATGTGGTGCTGAGAAGAATGTATATTCTGTTGAGGGGTGGAGAGTTCTATAGATGTCTATTAGGTCCGCTTGGTGCAGAGATGAGTTCAATTCCTGGATATCCTTGTTAACTTTCTGTCTCGTTGATCTGTCTAATGTTGACAGTGGAATGTTGAAGTCTCCCATTATTATTGTATGGGAGTCTAAGTCTCTTTGTAAGTCTCTAAGGACTTGCTTTATGAATCTGGGTGCTCCTGTATTAGGTGCATATATATTTAGGATAGTTAGCTCTTCCTGTTGGATTGATCCCTTTACCATTATGTAATGGCCTTCTTTGTCTCTTTTGATCTTTGATGGTTTAAAGTCTGTTTTATCAGAGACTAGGATTGCAACCCCTGCTTTTTTTTGTTCTCCATTTGCTTGGTAGATCTTCCTCCATCCTTTTATTTTGAGCCTATGTATGTCTCTGCATGTGAGATGGGTCTCCTGAAGACAGCAGACTGATGGGTCTTGACTCTTTATCCAGTTTGCCAGTCTGTGTCTTTTAATTGGAGCATTTAGTCCATTTACATTTAAGGTTAATATTGTTATGTGTGATCTTGATCCTGCCATTATGATATTAACTGGTTATTTTGCTCATTAGTTGATGCAGTTTCTTCCTAGGCTCGATGGTCTTTACATTTTGGCATGTTTTTGCAGTGGCTGGTACCGGTTGTTCCTTTCCATGTTTAGGGCTTCCTTCAGGGTCTCTTGTAAGGCAGGCCTGGTGGTGACAAAATCTCTAAGCATTTGCTTATCTGTAAAGAATTTTATTTCTCCTTCACTTATGAAACTTAGTTTGGCTGGATATGAAATTCTGGGTTGAAAATTCTTTTCTTTAAGAACGTTGAATATTGGCCCCCACTCTCTTCTGGCTTGTAGAGTTTCTGCCGAGAGATCTGCTGTCAGTCTGATGGGCTTCCCTTTGTGGGTAACCCGACCTTTCTCTCTGGCTGCCCTTAAGATTTTTTCCTTCATTTCAACTTTGGTGAATCTGGCAATTATGTGTCTTGGAGTTGCTCTTCTGGAGGAGTATCTTTGTGGCGTTCTCTGTATTTCCTGAATTTGAATGTTGGCCTGCCCTGCTAGGTTGGGGAAGTTCTCCTGGATGATATCCTGTAGAGTGTTTTCCAATTTGGTTCCATTTTCCCCCTCACTTTCAGGCACCCCAATCAGACGTAGATTTGGTTTTTTGACATAATCCCATACTTCTTGCAGGCTTTGTTCATTTCTTTTTCTTCTTTTTTCTTTTGGTTTCTCTTCTCGCTTCATTTCATTCATTTGATCCTCCATCGCTGATACTCTTTCTTCCAGTTGATCGAGTCGGTTGCTGAAGCTTGTGCCACGCCCACGGAGCCTCTCTCCTTGCTAACACAGCAGTCTGCGGCAATCTAACCGCAAGGCAGCAGCGAGGCTGGGGGAGGGGCGCCCGCCATCGCTGAGGCTTAAGTAGGTAACTAAAGCCGCTGGGAAGCTGGAACTGGGTGGAGCTCACAGCAGCTCAAGGAAACCTGCCTGTCTCTGTAGACTGCGCCTCTGGGGACAGGGCTCAGCTAAAGGAGTAGAAGCCTGTGAAACGCGAACGACTCTGTCTGACAGCTTTGAAGAGAGCAGTGGATCTCCCAACACGGAGGTTGAGATCTGAGAAGGGGCAGTCTGCCTGCTCAAGGGGGTCACTGACCCCTGAGTAGCCTAATTGGGAGACATCCCCCACTAGGGGCAGTCTGACACCCCACACCTCACAGGGTGGAGTACACCCCTGAGAGGAAGCTTCCAAAGCAAGAATCAGACAGGTGCACTCGCTGTTCAGCAATATTCTATCTTCTGCAACCTCTGCTGCTGATAGCCAGGCAAACAGGGTCTGGAGTGGACCTCAAGCAATCTCCAACATACCTATAGCTGAGGGTCCTGACAGTCAGAAGGAAACCTATCAAACAGGAAGGACACCTATATCAAAACCCCATCAGTACGTCACCATCATCAAAGACCAGTGACAGATAAAACCACAAAGATGGGGAAAAAGCAGGGCAGAAAAGCTGGAAATTCAAAAAATAAGAGCGCATCTCCTCCTGCAAAGGAGCACAGCCCATCGCCAGCAACGGATCAAAGCTGGTCAGAGAATGATTTTGATCAGATGAGAGAAGAAGGCTTCAGTCCATCAAACCTCTCAGAGCTAAAG
>NW_022306161.1:0-1673 GCF_002776525.5 Piliocolobus tephrosceles | reverse complement strand
CAACCCAAATGTCCATCAGTGACAGACTGGATTAAGAAAATGTGGCATATATACACCATGGAATACTATGCAGCCATAAAAAAGGATGAGTTTGCATCCTTTGTAGGGACATGGATGCAGCTGGAAACCATCATTCTTAGCAAACTATCACAAGAAGAGAAAACCAAACACCGCATGTTCTCACTCATAGGTGGGAACTGAACAATGAGCTCACTTGGACTTGGGAAGGGGAACATCACACACTGGGGCCTATCATGGGGAGGGGGGAGGGGGGAGGGATTGCATTGGGGAGTTATACGTGATATAAATGATGAATTGATGGGTGCTGACGAGTTGATGGGTGCAGCACACCAACATTGCACATGTATACATATGTAACAAACCTGCACGTTATGCACATGTACCTTAGAACTTAAAGAATAATAATAATAAAAAAAATTATATCTATATATGAAGTACTTCTAATAACACATTTAGAGTAAGTTCTTTTTATGCCTTTGTCTTTCAAATTCTATATAAAAATTAAAAATATTTTATGCACCACTAAAAAAAAAAAAACAGATTTTTTTTTTTTTTTTAAAGAATAGCTTTTATTACTGACACATTTTCTCTTTTGGTTCAATTTCTACAGTGATGCTAGATGCATTTCTTTTCTAGCTTCATGTTTACTACTAGGTACAGATGATATTTGAACCTCCGCCATGTCAAAATCAGAAATCTCCAAGGGCATTGTGGAATACTTATCCTCTGGCCTACCATATTAATTTTCAGCCATCATATTGCTCATAGAGTTATATAATTGGCCCATATTTGGAACAAGACTTAGGCAATTTTGATTACCTCTAAGATTTGTTGAGAAATAATTTAATCAGAATTCAACAAATGTAACATTATATTAGGCATAATTTTTAAGTAGTGATAGTTGGATATTTGGATTTATTAAAGAGAAGACTTATTCATGACATTTGTTAGAGAATGATAAGGTAACCAGTTCAGGGAGACTATCAAGATAGGTATAGAAAGTCACAATGAGGTGTTACAGAGGGGAAAGACATTGAGGTCAACTCCAAATAAAAGGAAGGAAAGTGGGAATGTATAGTATAGCAAACAGACACACCAGGAGAATATACCCCACACCTGGCTGGGAGGGTGCCAGGCCCACAGAGCCTCCCTCCTTGCTAACACAGCAGTCTGTGGCTATCTAACCGCAAAGCAGCAGCGAGGCTGGGGGAGGGGCGCCCGCCATTGCTGAGGCTTAAGTAGGTAAACAAAGCCACTGGGAAGCTCCAACTGGGTGGAGCTCACAGCAGCTCAAGGAAACCTGCCTGTCTCTGTAGACTCCACCTCTGGGGACAGGGCACAGCTAAAAAATAACAGGGGAAGCAGCAGAGGCCTGAGCAGACATGAACGACTCTGTCTGACAGCTTTGAAGAGAGCAGTGGATCTCCCAACATGGAGGTTGAGATCTGAGAAGGGACAGACTGCTTGCTCAAGTGGGCCCCTGACCCCTGAGTAGCCTAACTGGGAGACATTCCCCACTAGGGGCAGTCAGACACCCCACACCTCACAGGGTGGAGTACATCCCTGAGAGGAAGCTTCCAAAGTAAGAATCAGACAGGTACACTTGCTGTTCAGCAATATTCTATCTTCTGCAACCTCTGCTGCTGATACCC
>NW_022306160.1:0-4039 GCF_002776525.5 Piliocolobus tephrosceles | reverse complement strand
TTGCGAATGTTGAACCAGCCTTGCATCCCAGGGATGAAGCCCACTTGATCATGGTGGATAAGCTTTTTGATGTGCTGCTGAATCCGGTTTGCCAGTATTTTATTGAGGATTTTTGCATCGATGTTCATCAGGGAGATTGGTCTAAAATTCTCTTTTTTTGTTGTGTCTCTGCCAGGCTTTGGTATCAGGATGATGCTGGCCTCATAAAATGAGTTAGGGAGGATTCCCTCTTTTTCTATTGATTGGAATAGTTTCAGAAGGAATGGTACCAGCTCCTCCTTGTACCTCTGGTAGAATTCAGCTGTGAATCCATCTGGTCCTGGGCTTTTTTTGGTGGGCAGGCTATTAATTGTTGCCTCAATTTCAGAGGCTGCTATTGGTCTATTCAGGGATTCAACTTCTTCCTGGTTTAGTCTTGGAAGAGTGTACGTGTCCAGGAAATTATCCATTTCTTCTAGATTTTCTAGTTGATTTGCGTAGAGGTGTTTATAGTATTCTCTGATGGTAGTTTGTATTTCTGTGGGGTCGGTGGTGATATCCCCTTTATCATTTTTTATTGCATCTATTTGATTCCTCTCTCTTTTCTTCTTTATTAATCTTGCTAGCGGTCTGTCAATTTTGTTGATCTTTTCAAAAAACCAACTCCTGGATTCATTGATTTTTTGGAGGGTTTTTTGTGTCTCTATCTCCTTCAGTTCTGCTCTGATCTTAGTTATTTCTTGCCTTCTGCTAGCTTTTGAATGTGTTTGCTCTTGCCTCTCTAGTTCTTTTAATTGTGATGTTAGAGTGTCAATTTTAGATCTTTCCTGCTTTCTCTTGTGGGCACTTAGTGCTATAAATTTCCCTCTACATACTGCTTTAAATGTGTCCCAGAGATTCTGGTATGTTGTATCTTTGTTCTCATTGGATTCAAAGAACATCTTTATTTCTGCTTTCATTTCGTTATGTACCCAGTAGTCATTCAGGAGCAGGTTGTTCAGTTTCCATGTAGTTGAGCGGTTTTGATTGAATTTCTTAGTCCTGAGTTCTAGTTTGATTGCACTGTGGTCCGAGAGACAGTTTGTTATAATTTCTGTTCTTTTACATTTGCTGAGGAGTGCTTTACTTCCAATTATGTGGTCAATTTTGGAATAAGTGTGATGTGGTGCTGAGAAGAATGTATATTCTGTTGACTTGGGGTGGAGAGTTCTATAGATGTCTATGAGGTCCGCTTGGTGCAGAGATGAGTTCAATTCCTGGATATCCTTGTTAACTTTCTGTCTCGTTGATCTGTCTAATGTTGACAGTGGAGTGTTGAAGTCTCCCATTATTATTGTATGGGAGTCTAAGTCTCTTTGTAAGTCTCTAAGGACTTGCTTTATGAATCTGGGTGCTCCTGTATTAGGTGCATATATATTTAGGATAGTTAGCTCTTCCTGTTGGATTGATCCCTTTACCATTATGTAATGGCCTTCTTTGTCTCTTTTGATCTTTGATGGTTTAAAGTCTGTTTTATCAGAGACTAGGATTGCAACCCCTGCTTTTTTTTGTTCTCCATTTGCTTGGTAGATCTTCCTCCATCCTTTTATTTTGAGCCTATGTATGTCTCTGCATGTGAGATGGGTCTCCTGAAGACAGCAGACTGATGGGTCTTGACTCTTTATCCAGTTTGCCAGTCTGTGTCTTTTAATTGGAGCATTTAGTCCATTTACATTTAAGGTTAATATTGTTATGTGTGATCTTGATCCTGCCATTATGATATTAACTGGTTATTTTGCTCATTAGTTGATGCAGTTTCTTCCTAGGCTCGATGGTCTTTACATTTTGGCATGTTTTTGCAGTGGCTGGTACCGGTTGTTCCTTTCCATGTTTAGGGCTTCCTTCAGGGTCTCTTGTAAGGCAGGCCTGGTGGTGACAAAATCTCTAAGCATTTGCTTATCTGTAAAGAATTTTATTTCTCCTTCACTTATGAAACTTAGTTTGGCTGGATATGAAATTCTGGGTTTAAAATTCTTTTCTTTAAGAACGTTGAATATTGGCCCCCACTCTCTTCTGGCTTGTAGAGTTTCTGCCGAGAGATCTGCTGTCAGTCTGATGGGCTTCCCTTTGTGGGTAACCCGACCTTTCTCTCTGGCTGCCCTTAAGATTTTTTCCTTCATTTCAACTTTGGTGAATCTGGCAATTATGTGTCTTGGAGTTGCTCTTCTGGAGGAGTATCTTTGTGGCGTTCTCTGTATTTCCTGAATTTGAATGTTGGCCTGGCCTGCTAGGTTGGGGAAGTTCTCCTGGATGATATCCTGTAGAGTGTTTTCCAATTTGGTTCCATTTTCCCCCTCACTTTCAGGCACCCCAATCAGACGTAGATTTGGTCTTTTGACATAATCCCATACTTCTTGCAGGCTTTGTTCATTTCTTTTTCTTCTTTTTTCTTTTGGTTTCTCTTCTTGCTTCATTTCATTCATTTGATCCTCAATCGCTGATACTCTTTCTTCCAGTTGATCGAGTCGGGTACTGAAGCTTGTGCATTTGTCCCGTATTTCTCGTGTCATGGTTTTCACCTCTGTCATTTCGTTTATGACCTTCTCTGCATTAATTAATCTAGCTGTCAATTCTTCCACTTTTTTTTCAAGATTTTTAGTTTCTTTGCGCTGGGTACGTAATTCCTCCTTTAGCTCTGAGAGGTTTGATGGACTGAAGCCTTCTTCTCTCATCTCATCAAAATCATTCTCTGACCAGCTTTGATCCGTTGCTGGCGATGGGCTGTGCTCCTTTGCAGGAGGAGATGCGCTCTTATTTTTTGAATTTCCAGCTTTTCTGCCCTGCTTTTTCCCCATCTTTGTGGTTTTATCTGTCACTGGTCTTTGATGATGGTGACGTACTGATGGGGTTTTGATGTAGGTGTCCTTCCTGTTTGATAGGTTTCCTTCTGACTGTCAGGACCCTCAGCTATAGGTATGTTGGAGATTGCTTGAGGTCCACTCCAGACCCTGTTTGCCTGGGTATCAGCAGCAGAGGTTGCAGAAGATAGAATATTGCTGAACAGCGAGTGCACCTGTCCGATTCTTGCTTTGGAAGCTTCCTCTCAGGGGTGTACTCCACCCTGTGAGGTGTGGGGTGTCAGACTGCCCCTAGTGGGGGATGTCTCCCAGTTAGGCTACTCAGGGGCCAGTGACCCACTTGAGCAGGCAGCCTGCCCCTTCTCAGATCTCAACCTCCGTGTTGGGAGATCCACTGCTCTCTTCAAAGCTGTCAGACAGAGTCGTTCGCGTTTCACAGGCTTCTACTCCTTTAGTTGAGCCCTGTCCCCAGAGGCGCAGTCTTCAGAGACAGGCAGGTTTCCTTGAGCTGCTGTGAGCTCCACCCAGTTCCAGCTTCCCAGCGGCTTTAGTTACCTACTTAAGCCTCAGCGATGGCGGGCGCCCCTCCCCCAGCCTCGCTGCTGCCTTGCGGTTAGATTGCCGCCGACTGCTGTGTTAGCAAGGAGAGAGGCTCTGTGGGCGTGGGACCCTCCCGGCCAGGTGTGGGATACAATCTCCGGTGTGCCGGTGTTACAGCGCAGTATTGGGGTGGGAGTTACCCGATTTTCCAGGTGTTGTGTGTCTCAGTTCCCCTGGCTAGGAAAAGGGACTCCCTTCCCCCTCGCGCTTCCCAGGTGAGGCGATGCCTCGCCCTGCTTCAGCTCTCGCTGGTCGGGCTGCAGCAGCTGACCAGCACTGATTGTCCGGCACTCCCGAGTGAGATGACCCCAGTACCTCAGTTGAAAATGCAGAAATCGCCGGTCTTCTGTGTCGCTCGCGCTGGGAGATGGAAACTGAAGCTGTTCCTATTCGGCCATCTTGCTCCGCTATGTCAAGACCAAAAGGGGCATCCCACATATGCAAGACTCCTTCCGCATTCAAAAATCAATTAGCAGAATCCACCGTCAGAATACACTCAGGCCGCCGCCTCGCAGCGTTCGCTCTTCGCCCCGGCGCCTGGGGCGCCTGGGCCGACTGGAGCGCAGCTGAGCAGCCGTGTGTTTTCAGTAGAGATGGAGTTTTGCCATATTGGACAGGCTTAT
>NW_022306159.1:0-6809 GCF_002776525.5 Piliocolobus tephrosceles | reverse complement strand
AGGTGCATGAGAACATGGAATGAGAACTCCTTAGGATAAATTGTAGCTGGCTGAAAAACAAAGTGATACAGATTTCTGTCACTAAAGAGGATTCTTGACAAGTGAACACCTGTCTCATAGTAAGTGTTCATCTTTTATCTCTGTACACCTGCTAGAAAGTGTCTTTCTAACCCCTTTTGTTCTGACATGGTAGGAGTCAGGATAGTGTACTCTCATGCTTTTTAATCTTTCTTTCCATTTGCTACTCTTCATCTTTTCTGGCTAAATTATATTTTGTGCAAAATGGCCAATTAATATTTCATCCAACATTTCAAGTCCTGTTTAATATTTTAAGCATCTGTGCTTCTAAGTTTCTTATGTAAGGACAATTCTTTTCAGTAGCTATTAATAAGTAGTAATTAGCCAGAAGGTAGCACACTTGGTATGAACATTGAGTGATAATTAAGTCCCTGATCTTAGTCTTAACGTGTGAATGTGTAACCATTCAAAATGTTTAAGGTGGACAATGAAGCACATGGACCCACTACTAACAGTGGAAAAATGGAGATGAAAGGGTGATAAAGAACTGCAATGTCAACACCTGATTCTGAGGGTATTACTGAGAAGCTTTAGCTAGAGATGTGGAACCAAACGAGAAAGTAGGAACATGATATTTGGTTGGTGCAATGAACATAAGAAACATGCAAACAGAAGTAAAGCCTTAAGAAAAATATTTTTTTTCCAATGGGCAACAGGATTCTGTGAAAGAATAAACTTGACTGATACTGTCTATCACAGAAGTCCTTGACCTGAGATCAATAGAGAACTGGAAATGATTGAAAGCTCTGTAAGGTACTTCTGGTATTTTCACCACTTCAGAAATCCTAACAAAGTATGCACTTAGCCATGAGAAGTTTATACACACTAACTATAATCCCAAGTGTTTTTTCTTGCTTTAGAGGCACGTTAGTATGATATGGAAATGCAGCTCATATGTCTATCATTTTAGTAGACTAGTGATGGCAGAAAGTAATGTAAGAGGTAGTATACCTTTCAAAAATACATTCTCCTTCTCCCTACCACATTCACGGGAGGCTTATGCTACCCAGGCCTTTGATTTTAGATTCAGCATGGGAACTGTTTAGTTCAGGGATGCCACAAGATAGACACGGGGTCTTAAAAATGAGTTTATACAGTTTGATGTTTTCCTTGCATCTTTGCTGTTAACATGAGGAAAATGTACATTCTCTAGCCTGCTGTTGAAATACACTTTTGGAGTAGAACTTGCTCCAAACAGGTCTTTAAAGCCACTTAGCTTTACCCACCTCAAACACCAGCCAACCCACAAACACTCAAGGAAAAGCAATCCTTATTGTATGATACTGAGATATTATTTATTTATTTATTGCATTGTTTTTGACAGCTGCACCCAGTGAGTGCTAAGAAATTAAGCCAGAAAATTTGACAAAGCCTAAGTTATTTGATAGATAAATAGTAAGTCGTTTTGAAAGACTTTTAGGAAGACTCCGAATTCCCATTTAGATAGGTCATTTCACTGAATCTGCGGAACATACATTCTGAATCGGGATGGTGGCAGAAGTTTAAAGATGACAGTGATAGAGGAAAGGGAATGTATATATAAATTCAATACAAATTATGTATTTGTATCATGAATTTGTATACACAAATTCAATACCAATTATGCTTAACATAATAGGTATTTGACAGCTATTTGCAAGTACAGAGGTATTACCTCTCAGCTCCAAATTTATTGTCTATTACATGCTCTGTGATAATAAAAATGGACACTCTAGAACGTTTCTTCTTTACAGCAGGAAAGTAATCTTCTGCTATAGAAAGGAAAATATTTCTCCTCCTGGTTTGTGTGTGCTTCTTGTGCCCTTTTCTTCCTCCTGCTATACAGATACAATCCATATTATGCAGTTTCTCGGTAAGTTGGCAGCCTCATTTCTGGCCTGGTTACCACCACATCACAGTTCTCTTAGGAAGGACGTAGTGCACCCCAGGCCTTTTGTTGTTCATTCTGTGAACAGGCTCCTCCTTCCTTAATTCCCTGTATGCGCTCATTCATATGCCTAGTCTACCTGCATCCCTCGGGTATATGAGGAATCACCTGACACAGACAGAGCCCCACACCACTCAGCCATTTAGAAATCCCTGGGTGTGGACTTTCTCTGTGGACCTTTCCACAAGGCTTTGTCATCTCTGCCCCATAGTGTTGTCACCCGCTTGAAAATCCCAGCCACAATTTTTACCAATCTATACCCTGAACAGGTATTTTCTGCTTACCTGGCAATTGTAAACCAACTTTGGCCAAGTGGAACCCAGAGAATTACTCCATCATCTGGTGAGCTGCCACCATATCTACTCCATTAATGTCTGAAACACAATATTGGGAAGAATATGCCACTTCCAAGTTTGTCTCTTCTTGCGATTGTCTCTTTCAGACCTAGGGTATTTTTAAAATAATTATCCTTACCTTTTATTCTTCTGATATAATTGATAATTCTTTATGTTAAATTTTACCATTTAAAATTAATGTGTAGTTTATTTATCCTGATTGAATTCTAATTGATACAGATCATTGCTTAATTAATTGCAGAAATTAAGAATAATGTCAAGGAGGATTCTAAAATGTGGAATCGTTGACTGATAATACATGAAGTAGTAGCAAGTAGGAAAAGAAAATGAATTCCAGTTTAAATCTGGATAATGGGAAACACTCGGAGAGCATTCCGAGGTAATTGGCCATCAGGCAGCGAGATAATGTAACTAAAGTTTGATGGAGAGAGGACAGATAGGAGATATAAATTACTGAGTCATCAGCATTCAAAAGCAAGTCAAAATTACGAGAGTGGAAGTGATCACCTAAACGAAGTATGATGCATGATAAAAGCAGAAACTCCAGGACAGAAATCTAGGGAACTCTAATATTTAATAACTTCTAAGAAAAATATAGAAGTAGCCATGAGAGGAAATTAGATATTTCCTCAAGTATGGAGTGATTAGTGATGCCAAATATTAGAGAACACTGTATTAATATGAAGTATGAAGAAACATCCATTCAATTTGGCAATTCAATTACATTAAAAGATTTTTAGTTCTTTTTCTAGACTAGGAACTAAATTCTCATGAGTTGGGAAGAAAATGTCAGGTGAGATGACAGAGACCTCTAGGGTATGTTGTTTTTTGTAAAGTTTAAATGAAAAGAGAAAGAGATAAAACATTAACTTCCAGGGCACATGGCACAGAAGGACAAGAAGGACTTAATTTTTAGGGTGAGAGAGCTATAAGCATGTTAACAAAGGAAAAGTAGTTAGAGGGAGAAATTTTCAGATAAAAGATACAGTAGTAATCAATAGAACCCAATCTCCAGGGAACAGAAGGTGGGGTTAAGAGCACCTGTGGAAGGTTTAGCTTTGAAAAGAATGTGATACCTAATCCTTTGAAATTGGAGGCATGGGCAGTGTTTTTGATGTAAAAAAATATGTAATATGGGGTAGTAGATATCAGATAATTCTATGCTTAATGATTTAAATATTCTGGATGTAAAGTCATCTGTTGAGATTGATGAAGTTAGGAGAAAGGTAAAGCTCTTTGGAGGAATTAGAAATAAAGTATGTTGAGGAGCTTTGGTTAGAAATGTGTGACTCAATAATATGTAATAAGAGCAATCAGTGGCATGTGTAGATATGTGCTTGTGTTACTATGTGTGTGTCTCTATGTTTCCAACCAGTACTCATCTGCTCATGTACATCAGTAATATACCTTTGTTTTGGCCAAATGGTTTTCCATAAATATTTTCCCCAGCCATCCTTTTAACTGGGAGTAGATGAAAGAGACTATGTTAATGCATAAGTAATCTTGTAGTAGAATTCTACACAGTAATGAAAGTCAGTTGCAAATCTCTATCTTTGGGTAACTTTAGAATCAACAGAGAACAAAGGAAAGAGCACGGGCTTGGTAATAAGAAAGTCCTGGATTACACTCCTGACTCTTCCTCTTTCAAGTTGTAGGGTATTGTTTCCTTCTGATCTTGGCTCAACCAGGTAATAAATATTGAAGTTATTCTTAAATGTGTACATTTCTACTACATATCTAGGCGGACTCTAGAAGTCTTTTTTTGTGTGTGTATGTGTGTCTGTCTGAGTTTTCTAATCTCTAAAATTAGGATAATTCTTACTCCATAAAGTTGTTTGGAAGATCAAATGAACTAATTAATATGTATGTGTGTGTATATATATATATATATACACACACACATACACACACGCAGACATACACACACAAATTTTATAAAGTAAGGATAGTAATGAACTAATTAATATATAAAAATATGTTAAATAATATTAAATATATTAATATAATTAAATATATAAATATGGTTCATGGTTTAGTGCATCTACAAGAGACTTAAATTAGTGACTGAAATTAATGGAAAATGTAGATTTCACTATTTATCCATAACTTCATTTCTTTAATTCAAACATATAAAGAAGTCCACATGCACGTTATATCAATCTCTTAATCTCTTTGATATTGACTTTTACTTTTCAAAATTATTACTGTTATTTAGGACCCAAAAGTTTAGATTAGCAATTAATTGTTCATACCGGCAAGAATTACCAAAAGGCACACAGATATCATTGAGGAGATACTCATGGTATATGCATGGCATTGTGTTTGCATATACCATAAACTTAGTGCCTTAAGTTTTAAATATTTTTCAGGAGACAAAGGCAGGTCATTCAGTTTATACCAGAAGAGAAGTGAGATGAGATCCCTTCATAAAGTTAGGGAGCTCATCTACATGAGTAGTGCTAAAAGAAAATGTCTTCACATGGTGTTTGAGATTTGAATTTTAATGACCTGTATATTCTGTGAAAACTCAATAATAGCAAATTTTATTGAATGCCTTCTCAAGATAATATTATCCTACTTTCTGATGCTAAAAGTTGGATCCACAAACATGTAGCAGTATCTGCACTATCAAGAGCTTGTTAGAAATACAGACCCTGTCATTCTTCTCCAGGCATACTATCAAATTATATTTTTAAACAAGATCCGAGGTGATTTGCATGCATATTGCCATAGTTTTCTATTGTTGCTGTAACAAACTTAGTGAAACAATGTGCTGTAACCACAAACTTAGCAGAATAAAACATTGAATATTATCTTATTGAAGATCAGAAGTCTTAAAATGAAGGTGTCAAAAGGTGAAGTTTTTTTTTCCTGGAAGCTGTAGGGAAGTATTTGTCTCCTTGCCTTTTCTAGCTCCTGAAGGCTCTTTGCATTCTTTGGCTTGTAGAGTCTCCTCCATCTTCAAGGCCAGCCTGTAACCATTCAAAACTTTCTCTCTCTTTTACCCCATTTCTATAATGACATCTACTTTCCTTGCTATGACCTTCCTGCATCCCTGAATAAGGGCCCTTTTGATTACATAGGTCTTACCTGGATAATCCAAGATTCTTAGATTAACCCTACTTGCAATGTCCCTTTGCCATATAGAGTACCATATACACAGCTTCTAGGAAGTGAGACTTGGGCAAATTTGGGGGATGGATGGGCTCTTATTCTGTCTACTGTAAACATTAAAGACAGAGAGAGCACTACCTTAGAAACCTGAAAGAAGCACATGTAAATACAAAAGCTCAAGTTCAACTTGGGTACTTTGGGATTTTCATTGAATAAGATCAGCTGAACAGGGACTCACAAACAAAAATTACTGGTCAATTGAAGAATCAATATAGTATGTGAGAAAGTCAGCAGAAAGAGCAAATAACAGAACAGAATGCAGAATTGGAACATCATAATGCTTATAAATGTGTATTTAAAGAGGTAATATTCTAAATAAAAAAATATGAACATGAATTGCAAAAACAAGTTGTCATGTTAATAGAGTGGTCCAGCAAACTCAGATATGCCGTCACATGCAAGAATCTTGAATGGAGAAGCAAATATCAATTTCCTACATACTTTTAATCTAATATAGAATGAATTTATCTAAATCTAAAAATATCATACATGTGAGTTATGTTTATTTTACTACATCAAATACCACCTGGGGGCTCTCTATCACACAAATGAAGTCAAATGCAACAAACAAACAACAACAACAACAACAACAACTCTATACAGATCACATAGGACTTTTAGTGTGGTCTGTGGTTTGATGCAAGTCTATGAACAGTTTGTTACTGGGCCATGACAAGATGACACAAAAAATAAAAGTTTTTAAAAAACTTTTGTAGTAAGCCTAACTACAATCTTCAAAGTGCATAATCAGGAAACTTGTCTCAATGAATATGAATGAAATCAGTGTAAATGTTGTCCATCTTGCTGGGTACATTGTGTCTGATATAACTACTCGTGTGACAGTTTAATCTGTTAAATGAAACCCAAAACTATAAAACAGCATAAGAATTTACTTGTGTACACAAGTTGTTTTTATAAACATCATTTGTATCAAACTTTTTCGCATGTATAGTTATATATGTATAATTATATATATATAGTTTATATAACACTATAGTTTTACAGTATTCATAAGTTAGGAAAGTATTTTATAGTATTCATAAGTTAAGAAAGTATTTTTATTATATTTTTCACGCTAATTTTTATATGATGAAACAAGTTCACTTTACCCTTTTCTCAAGAATTAGTAAATTAGTTCATACACTCTGGAAAGCAGTTTGGAGATTTCTCAGAAAACTTAGAACTACCATTTGATCCAGCTATCCTATTATTGGGTATATATCCAAAAGAAAATACATCCCTCTACCAAAAAGACACATGCACCCATATGTTTA
>NW_022306158.1:0-4762 GCF_002776525.5 Piliocolobus tephrosceles | reverse complement strand
AGAGAGATGGAGTCAGAGAGAAACAGAAATGGAGAGAGAGAGGAGAAAGAGAGATTCAGAGAGAAAGAGACAAGGAGACAGAGACACACACAGGGAGAGAAACTGAGACACACAGAGAGAAACAAAGAAAGAGAGAGAAAGGGGAAGAGATAGTAAGACCCAGAGAGAGACAGAGAGAAACAGAGAAGGCTCGGCATGGAGGCTCATGCCTGTAATTCCAACACTTTGGGAGGCCGAGACGGGAGGATGGCTTGAGCCCAGGAGTTTGAGACCAGCCTGGGCAAAATGGCCAAATATCATCTCTACAAAAAAAAAAAATTGGCCAGGCACGGTGGCTCAAGCCTGTAATCCCAGCACTTTGGGAGGCCGAGACGGGCGAATCACGAGGTCAGGAGATCGAGACCATCCTGGCTAACACGGTGAAACCCCGTCTCTACTAAAAATACAAAAACTAGCCGGGCGAGGTGGCGGGCGCCTGTAGTCTCAGCTACTCGGGAGGCTGAGGCAAGAGAATGGCTTAGACCCGGGAGGCGGAGCTGGCAGTGAGCTGAGATCTGGCCACTGCACTCCAGTCCGGGCGACAGAGCAAGACTCCGCCTCAAAAAAAAAAAAAATTAGCTGGGTGTGGTGGTGCATGCCTGTAGTCCCAGCTAATTGGGAGGGTAAGGTGGGAGGATCACCTGAGGCCGGGAGGTCAAGGATGAGGTGAGCTGAGATCGCTCACCTCGCTCATTCAATCGACCATTGAACTCCACTCCAGACTGGACGACAGAGTGAGACCCTGTCTCAAAAAAAAAAAAAAAAAAAAAAAAACCAAAAGAGAGAGAGAGAGAGAAAGAGAGAAACGGAGAGAGAAAGAGGGGATGAGGTGGGAAGAAACAGAGAAACCCAGAGAGGGAGAAAGATACAAGGAGACAAGAGAGAGAAACAGACACACACAGAGAGAGGTGAAAGCAACAGAGACAGAGAGATGAAGAGAGACACAGAGATGAATACAGATAGAGAGACAAGGGGAAAGGGACAGAGAGAGACCCAGAAGGAGCAAGAACGGAGAGACATAGAGAAGTACGTAGGAGGTCCCTGAAGGAGGCGGAGCTTCCAAAAAATCCGTCAGGGCAGGAAGCAATTGCCACCCACAGCGCAGAACAGATCACCCATCTTTGGGTGGAGATGACACTAGCAACAGTTGCCTGCATTACACCAACAACACTCCAGGGCACATTTTTTGGAGGAATGGATTCAACCCATCCAGCAGTGACACCTTTCTAACAGGCAAATCCAGGACAAGAAGGAACCAGGCAGCCACTCCAGGGGTGGTTCTCACAGAGGTGTGGGACCTGGAAGCCGCTTGTTCCCGCCAACTTCTGGAACAGGCAAAATTCACCTAGTGGCACAAAAAAGTCTGCAGAGAGGCCGGGTGCGGTCGCTCAAGCCTGTAATCCCAGCACTTTGGGAGGCCGAGACGGGCGGATCACGAGGTCAGGAGATCGAGACCATCCTGGCTAACACAGTGAAACCCCGTCTCTACTAAAAAATACAAAAAACTAGCCAGGCGAGGTGGCGGGCGCCTGTAGTCCCAGCTACTTGGGAGGCTGAGGCAGGAGAATGGCGTGAACCCGGGAGGCGAAGCTTGCAGTGAGCTGAGATCCGGCCACTGCACTCCAGCCCTGGCGACAGAGCGAGACTCCGTCTCCAAAAAAAAAAAAAGTCTGCAGAGGTTTACAACTGGAGGGCTTGGGAGTACTTGGGAAGAGGCTATGTGAGGCTTCTGTGAAGAATGCGAGGAAGAACCAGAGAATGTTTGAGATCTTGACCTGGCCTTGGGCGTGCATATATGTAAAATTTCTTTTTTTTGAGACGGAGTCTCACTTTGTCACCCATGCTGCAGTGCAGTGGCACAATCTCGGCTCACTGCAACCTCCGCCTCCTGGGTTCAAGCGATTTCCGACTAATTTTTGTATTTTTAGTAGAGATGGGGTTTCACCATATTGGTCAGGCTGGTCTTGAACTCCTGACCTCAAGCAATCCACCAGCCTCAGCCTTCTAAAGCGCTAGGATTACACGCATGAGCCACTGTGCCTGGTCAAATTTTTTTTTTTTTTGAGACAGGGTCTACCTCTGTCACCTGGGCTGGAGTGCAGTGACACTGAGGGTTCACTGCAGCCTCTACCTCCCCAGGCTTAGGTCATCCTCCCATATCAGCCTCCCGAGTAGCTGGGACTATAGGCATGTGCCACCACACCCAGCTAATTTTTGTATTTTTTTGTAGAGATGGGGTCTTGCTATGTTGGCCAGGCTGGTCTCGAACTCCATGCCTCAGGTGATTCTCCCACCTCAGCCTCCCAAAGTGCTGGGATTACAGGCGTGAGCCATCCTGCCAGGCCTAAAATTTCACTAATGAGTGTCCTGGGTGTATATATGTTAAACTTTGTTTTGTTTTGTTTAAGTGAAACAATCAGATCTAAGAAGGTTGGCATCTTTTTAGCAAGGGAATGTTGCGGAATCTTGTGTCCTAAACTTCAGGAAGAAAGCGAAAAGTGGGGCTGGGCACAGTGGCTCATGCCTGTAATCCCAGCACTTTGGGAGGCCGAGGCAGGCGGATCACCTGAGGTCAGGAGTTCAAGACCAGTCTGGTCAATGTGGCAAAACCCCGTCTGAACCAAAAATTTAAAAATTAGCTGGGCGTGGTGGTGTGCAGCTGTAATCCCAGCTACTAGGGAGGCTGAGGCAGGAGAATCGCTTGAACCAGGAGGTGGAGGTTGAAATGAGGCGACACTGTGCCCTGCACTCCAGCCTGGGCAACAAGAACGAAACGGTGTCTCCAGATAAAAAGAAAAGAAAGAAAGCAAAAAGTGGAAACTGCAGGTCTGGAGAGAGGATAACCAAGGAGAAGGGCTATTTCCTCTCCAGCCACAGGATAAAAACCTGCCATCCTTCACCATCCGAGAAGCCCCGAAGCTCAGAGGGATTTCCAAAGATTGTTTAATTGATTTTTCTTCTATTTAGATGCAGATCACAGTGTCTGGGGCCCAAGAATTCAGACACCCGGCTTTGTGTCCACTCAGCCCCGTGAAGGCTCCTGTCTGAAATCTGCACAAAGCCTGACACACAAGTCTTCAGAAACACGCTGTTTCTTTTTGTCTGGCTCTCCGGGGAGCGGGTGAGCAGGCAGGGCCTCGGGCACGCTCCCATCTGCAGGGTCCCGGGACCCTATCCCTCCGTCCCGTTCACAAAGTGGGCAGGAAAGAAAAAAAAAAAAAGGGAAACAGCCAAAACTTTGAGGTCTTAAGTTGGGGAGGGAAGGGGGTGATTAAAAGATGGGAGGTACAGCTGGGAACTGCCACGCTGAGGTTTCAACTTAGATTTTTCTCCAAATCTAGGATTCTGGAGTGGGAACACAGGTTACTTTCAATCAGGCAGCAAGTAGGCTAGGATAAACAGGAGTTTGGCTCTGGTCTCTGTCGGTCTGATTTCTATAAGGAAAAAACACTTCCTTGTTTCTCTCTGTGCATTGCTCCCCAGCCTGTCCCTACAAAATACTCCATCTGGAAAAGAAACTAGAAAGGTTTTGCAGACTGGCATCTTGTTCAGGGCACCCGGAATGACAGCCCCCCTCGGCCCCGATATGTCATCTTTTCCTCCCCCAGCTGCCGGGAGGTGACAGCGAGGCTCACCGTACGCCCTCCTACAAGGTCAAGACATGTCCCCCTGCCACCCCACCCCCCATATTCCTGCCTGGTCCTTCCGAAACCATGAATTACCTGCCCAAAACATACCAGGGAATTCTCACTTTGGCTGTTCAGAAACCAACCTGAGTCACGATTTGTCTGAGTCAACAGAAAAAAATTTTGTTAAAAAGGAGGGAGATCCTGGCCAGGTGTGGTGGCTCACACCTGTAATCCCAGCACTTTGGGAGGCTGAGGAGGGTGGATCACCTGAGGTCAGGAGTTTGAGACCACCCTGGCCACCATGGTGAAACCCTGTCTCTACTAAAAATACACAAATTAGCTGGCATTAGCATGGTAGAGGGCGCCTGTAATCCCAGCTACTCTGGAGGCCGAGGCAGGAGAATTGCTTGAACCCGGGAGGCGGAGGTTGCAGTGAGCCAAGATAGCGCCACTGCACACCAGCCTGGGCGACAGAGTGAAACTCCGTCTCAAAAAAAAAAAAAAAAAAAAAAAGAGGGAGATCCTAGAGTTGGATAATTCCTATGTAAAGTAGACGCCAGCACCAACATAAACAGCTGTGTCCTGGAAACCAGCTACGTTTATATCCACACCTGGCCCTCCAGACCCAGATCTAGCCGCTGGCCAGGGCCTGGGGCACTTCTGAAGCAATGCCACTCCCATTTCTTGGCTGTGTGACCTCAGAGAACTCCCTTTGTCTCGCCTCTGGGCCTCAGTTTTCTCTTCTGTTAAGTGGGCGCAAGAATAACTGTACCTACTATGCAGGGGTTGTTGGGAGGATTCAGAGTTCTGGGCTGCAAAGAAATACTCAACAGATGTGTGCTCCAGTGGTTACTATCCAGGAATATATGTGGATCCGACATCGTTTTGTAAGAGCTGGCTGGGCATAGTGGCTCATGCCTGTAATTCCAGCATTTTAGGAGGCTGAGACAGGAGGATTACTTGAGGTCAGTAGTTCGAGACCAGCCTGGCCAACATAGTGAAACCCCATCTCTACTAAAAATACAATTAACCGGGCGTGGCCGGGCGCGGTGGCTCAAGCCTGTAATCCCAGCATTTTGGGAGGCTGAGACGGG
>NW_022306157.1:0-3750 GCF_002776525.5 Piliocolobus tephrosceles | reverse complement strand
AAAAAGAATAAAAATGAAACACCCATGCAAACTGGAGAAAACTGCCCATTTGCCAGCAATATGGGTATAATTTCAGTAGAAAGAGGCATCCGCTACTCACTAGTAAATACATTGTCAAGAACTCAGTTTCTCTCTGTCTTCTTCTGGATTTCCACTTGCAGACACTTCAGGCACTAAGAAAAGCTGAGGTTGGAGAAAGAACACGTGAGACACCAGCCTTGTACACAATTTTCAGATCAACCTGTGATGAAAAGCCAGACCTTCACTGAAGTGTGACACCACCTGCACCACAGCCTAACCAACAGACACAAACACGCAGAGGCCTCTCCTCTTTTCCCATGGTCAAAATTAGGAAGCCTATGACTACGGTTGCTGACAAAGAAGGAACACAGATAGCTTGTGAATGAGAACATGAAAAGCACTGAGTTTTGTATGTTAATTGACACAAGTCCAGATATTCAATTCCCTCCCTGATTTTACAACACAGGGATCCCTGACTCCGCCCACATGTGGGATATGATTCCCACCTGTAGATAAACACTGTGGGATTTCTCAGATTTTATTATCCCAGCTTTATTTCCTAGTAATGTTTCTCCAACACCAATCACAGCCTTCTGAAGCCTTACTCCACTTTTACTTTCTCTCAAGTTCGACTTTTGTATTTCCCCTTGGAACTCGGAAATCAATCAAGTAAGAATCTGTTTTAGGGTCAGGCGCGGTTGCTCTCACCTGTAATCCCAGCACTTTGGGAGGCCAAGGCAGGTGGATCACCTGAGGTCAGGAGTTCGAGACCAGCCTGGCCAAAATGGTGAAACCCCATTTCTACTAAAAATACACAAATTAGCTGGGCATGGTGGTGCTTGCCTGTAATCCCAGCTACTCAGGAGGCTGAAGCAGGAGAATCGTTTGAAGCCAGGAGGCAATTACAGTGAGCCGAGATCCTAACACTGCACTCCAGCCAGGGCGACATAGCAAGATTCTGTATCAAAAAAAAAAAAAAAAAATCTGTTTTAGGATGGGGATAATCAATTCAGGGATTTATTTCACTTGGAGGGTCAACACTCCCATCCTGCTGATCTAGCCCTTAAAATCCCCTGCATCAGAAATTCGCAGGAGTACCCTGGGTCACGGTGTTTCTGTCCTGATAATAGAGTCACAGTCCTCTAGGATGCTCAGAAAATACACAATGACTTAGGGCTGAAAGAAATTTAGCAGCTCAATCTGATATTTTACTAAGGTGGTATCTAAAATTCTTGCAATCATGGTTTATATTAGTCTTTGTTAGTTGCAATATCTCTGATTATCATGATACATATTTGCTGAGAAATACCGATGTCCATGTGTATATTCATACATAGATATGTAGGTATATAGATGCAGATGTTTATATGAATGCGTGTGTTAGAGACAGGGTGAAAACATGTATGTATTATTTCCCTGCTAAAAATATGAAAATAATTAAATATATGTTATGTGCAAATGATAATTATATGTCATAAACAAAAAATTAACTGACCCATTTGTACATGAAGTCCAGGAAAAATAACAAGGGTAAATTTGTATTAATTGTGACATTGTGCTTATAGATATATATATATAAATTTCCTTATTTAACCCTTATAATAACCCTGCTGATTATAGTTTATTTATCAGTTTCATAAATGATCAACAGTTTGAAAAATATGACAAAATTACAAAACTAGAAAATGACACAGCAATACTTTTAATTATATTCTGCCTTGTCACTGCCTCTTCTTGCTTTTTTACAAAATTACTCCCCTAACCAAGGTTCTCTATGATTCTGGGGACTCCAGGATTTAGACCCCAGTTCCCAAACTTCACTGTGTCTATTTTTACTGCCACATTTTAACGCACATTTACAGACTTCAACAAGCACTTTTCAATATCAACTTTTTTCTTATTCCTTGGACTATTTCCTACATTTGTTCATCAAGACTCCAGTAACATATGACTCCATCTGCCTGTCCCTTCCATGAATGTACCTGACAGTACATGTATTATGTAGTCTATCATTCAAGCAGAACAGATATTTCTTCCAAAAAATAAGGTATTAGAGAATATCTACAAAGCTTCAGTGAAACCAGCTGTAACCCTTAATATTATTACCATGTAAACCCTTCCTCGAATATCAGAATAAGATTTGGACTTTAGGGAATATTTGTGTGTGATTATAACACAAACATGAAATAAAAGTAATTTAAATGGTCATACACAAACTGTGCCAGGGACAAAAAAGGACACATATTGTAAGAAAATTAAAGCACACTTGTTTCATAAAGGACTCCTGTGTGGAATCTATAAAAACTATTTCAAGATAAAGAGATTAAATATATTTCAAAACACATACATACACAAGCAATCTTTAGGATAAATTTTTAAAAACTTATGTTATGGGTCTAAAATTTTCATTAATTTATGGAAAAAATGTATTGACAAACTTCTCACCAGAGCAGGAATAACAACTTACATATTTGGTGACTTCAAGATGAGAGCCTGCACAGCTTAGTATCTCCCTCCAGATCTCTCTCTCTCCCTCTCTCTCTCATTTTTTTTTTTTTTTTGACAGAGTTTCGCTCTTGTTGCCCAGGCTGGAGTGCAATGGTGGAATCTCAGCTCACTGCAACCTCCACCTCCCAAGTTCAAGCTATTCTCCTGCCTCAGCCTTCCAAGTAGCTGGGATGACAGGCTTGTGACACCACACTTGGCTAATTTTGTATTTTCAGTCGAGACGGGGTTTCTGCATTTTGGTCAGGCTGGTCTGGAACTCCTGACCTCAGGTGATCCACCCACCTCAGCCTCTCAAAGTGCTGGGATTACAGGCTTGAGCCACAGTGCCCGGCTCACATCTCTTCAAAAGTCATGAGGAAGGAGCCATTCTGCATCCTCAATATTACCTTAATATCTGAAGGACACCCATAACAATTAAGAGGCTGACTTGTGACTTCCTAGCCCTTTCAGGGCTATTTAGGCACACCTTAGTGAAGTATTAGGGATGCAGTATTAGTTCTCAAGTTCCTGGACACCAAATCCATGTCCTCCAACAGACCTTCAGTAAAACTAGCTGATGTCTATATTCTTTTGCCTGTCCTTTCCTTTCCTTTTAATTCAGAACTGCGGTCTCAAAAAGAGCTGTTATTTAGTAGATTCTCTCAATTCTCAACACCAGCGCTATACAGTGTTGAGTAACATCTCAGGTGCTAGGGAAACAGCAGCTGACATTCTAGCAATGCACAAATAGACAAACAAAGATCACCACAGAGTAAACAGAATAGATTTTTCAAAAGTATGAAACCAAAACGAATATATATCAGATTACACTATAAATGGAAAATCCTATTATCTTGACTGGATTGCAAGTCAAAACCTCTCACGGCTTCCAACTTTCAATATATTCAAAGCAGTTCAGGAATGGTGAAAGTGGAATGGAATTTAAAACTATTCTAAGGTTACATATGTGAAAGCACCATGCCCTGAAACAAAATATTTATTTTTGAAGTGCATAATGAACACTGCATACAAAGTTTGTGTAACAAGAGAGAAAAAAACTCACATTTTTAAAAAAGGAATATGTAACATATTTACATATAATAAAATAAAATTAAAATAACAGCAATGGAAGACACAATCTGACCTCTGAAAATCAAGGGAAAAATCTCTTTTAATAAACTTGGCACAATTTTTATTTTTTTTATTATTTTTTTATTATACTTTAAGTTCTAGGGTACATGT
>NW_022306156.1:0-7846 GCF_002776525.5 Piliocolobus tephrosceles | reverse complement strand
TCTCAAAAAAAAAAAAAAAATTATTGTTTTGGCCAGGCATGGTGGCTCACACCTGTAATCCTAACACTTTGGGAGGCCAAGGCAGGTGGATCACTTGACGTTTGGAGTTCGAGAGCAGCCTGGGCAATATGGGGAAATCCCATCTCTACTAAAAATACAAAAATTAGCTGGGCGTGGTGGTGCACGCATGTAGTCCCAGCTACTCAAGAGGCTGAGGCACGAGAATCACTTGAACCCGGGAGGTAGAGGTTACAGTGAGTTGAAATCATGCCATTGCTGTCCAGTCTGGGTAACAGAGTGAGACTCGTGTCAATAAATAAATTAAATAATGGATAAGTTAGTCCAGGCACAGTGGCTCATGCCTGTAATCCCAGTACTTTAGGAGGCTGAGGCGGGTGAATCACCTGACGTCAGGAGTTCAAGACCAGCCTGGGCAACATGGTGAAACCCTGTTTCTACTAAAAATACAATATTAGCAGGGCGTGGTGGTGTGCGCCTGTAATCCCAGCTACTTGGGAGGCTGAGGCAGGAGAATCACTTGAACCAGGGAGATGGAGGTTGCAGTGAGCCGAGATCACACCATTGCACTCCAGCCTGAGCGACAAGAGTGAAACTCCATCTCAAAATAAATAAATAAATTTATTTTTTTTTAAGAGACAAGGCTTGGCTGGGCATGGTGGCTCACACCTGTAATCCCAGCACTTTGGGAGGCCGAAGCAGGCGGATCACGAGGTCAGGAGATTGAGACCATTCTGGCTAACACGGTGAAATCCTGTCTCTACTAAAAATACAAAAAATTAGCCGGGTGAGGTGGTGGGCGCCTGTAGTCCCAGCTACTCAGGAGGCTGAGGCAGGAGAATGGCATAAACCCGGGAGGCGGAGCTTGCAGTGAGCCGAGATCGTGCCACTGCACGCCAGCCTGGGCGCCAAAGCGAGACTCCGCCTCAAAAAAAAAAAAAAAAAAAAAAAAAAAGAGACAGGGCTTGCTATGTTGCCCAGGGTGGTCTCAAACTCCTGGGCTCAAGCGATGCCCAGACCTTGGCCTCCCAAAGTGTTGAGAATACAGGCATGTGCCACTGTGCCTGTCCTTGAGTGATTTTTTGTTTAGCTCAAATTGACTTTTATTTGCAATTCATGAATGGGGTACCCTCCACTTCACCAAACAGCGAGAGCTTCCCTAGTGATTTGAGACGGGGTTTTGCTCGTTGCCCAGGCTGCAGTGCAATAGCACAATCTCGGCTCACCACTACCTCCGCCTCCCGGTTTCAAGTTATTCTCCTGCGTCAGCCTCCCGAGTAGCTGGGATTACAGGCATGTGCCACCACGCCCAGTTTATTTTGTATTTTTACTAGAGACGGGGTTTCTCCATGTTGGTCAGGCTGGTTTTGAACTCCTAACCTCAGGTGACCCACCCTCCTTGGCCTCCCAAAGTGTTGGGATTACAGGAGTGAGCCACTGGGCCGGACCCCTACAGCCTTTTGATGGGATCTCCCTTCTTCACAGATAAGGAAATGAAAGCTTAGTGCAGCAAGGCAATAGCCACGTGGGAAGTTACAACCTTCTGGGTCCTGTGAGCCCTGCTGGTGGCTGGCTGTCCCAACGTACCCCCTTCCTTCCTACCCCCCTCATGAGCTCCTACAGCGGGCACCAGGAGCCCCTGCAGCATGATGTCACAGATCTGCCGGCCCCGCTGTGTGCTCCTTTGAGCCTTCTGTCGCAGTAGCTGGCCCAGCCCTACGTGGCAGAAGCCATATTTGGTCACCATATTCTTGCACTGCGTCCCTTTGCCACAGCCTGGGCCGCCCATCACGAAGATGATCAGAGGGGACTTAAGGATGTCTGTGGCACCCAGGAAGAGGGAAGGAGATGGGTTAGTGCCTGTAGGGGCACAGGTGGCCCTGGGTGACACTGGACAAAGTCTCTTGGCATACTCTCTTTTGCTGTAGGGTGGCATCTTGGAGGCATGTTTCTGTTCTCAAGGGTATAGCCAGGCACGTTGTGTGTTTGTACCGCTTGGATGAAGATGTGAACTCGAGGCCGGGTGTGGTGGCTCACACCTATAGTCCCTGCACTTTGGGAGGCCGAGGTGGGTGGATCCCTTGATGTCAGGAGTTTGAGACCAGCCTGGCCAACATGGTGAAACTCCGTCTCTACTAAAAATACAAAAAAAATTAGCTTGTGTGGTGGCACACACCTGTGATCCCAACTACTCGTGAGGCTGAAGCAGGAGAATCGCTTGAACCCAGGAGTGGAAGGTTGCAGTAAGCCGAGATTGCGCCACTGCACTCCAGACTGGGCAACAGAGCAAGGCTCCGTCTCAAAAAAAAAAAAAAGAAAGAAAAAAAGAAAAAAAAAATGATGTGAACTTGAGCAGGCCAGGCCCTTTGCACATGGCATCTCCTTAAAGCATCCTGAGAACTCTATCATCACATTTTACAGTGGAGGGAACTGAGGTTCAGAGAGAGGCAGGGAATTACCCATGCTCCCAGCGTCAACCCATACTCCCCTTCCCTCTGTCCCAGCCCCATCCCATACTTCACTTCCCTCTGTCCCAGCCCCATCCCATACTCCCCTTCCCTCTGCCCAGCCCCAGGGGGCTTCAGTTCTTTGAATTTGAAACTCATTTCACCTTTGCTGTTTCCTCTGCCTGGAAAATCCCTGCCTGCCCCAGTTCCTTCTGGCCACAACTTTCATCTGGCCTCTAGCCTCCGTCTAGTTTCCCCCCATCACTCCTTGTCTCAGACACCTATTTCCTCCACAGCAATGGCCACAGTCAGTCATGATCTTCCCTGTTTACTTGTTCTTTTTATTTTATTTTATTATTTTTTGGGACGGAGTCTCGCTCTGTTGCCCAGGCTGGAGTGTAGTGGCCGGATCTCAGCTCACTGCAAGCTCTGCCTCCCGGGTTTACGCCATTCTCCTGCCTCAGCCTCCTGAGTAAGCTGGGACTACAGGCGCCTGCTACCTCGCCCGGCTAGTTTTTTGTATTTTTTAGTAGAGACGGGGTTTCACCATGTTAGCCAGGATGGTCCCGATCTCCTGACCTCGTGATCCGCCCGTCTCGGCCTCCCAAAGTGCTGGGATTACAGGCTTGAGCCACCGCGCCCGGCTATTTTTTTCTTCTTCTTTCTTCTTCCTGCTTTCTTTTTTTGAGATGGCGTTTCACTCTTGTTGCCCAGACTGGAGTGCAATGGCGCGATCTCAGCTCAGCACAACCTCCGCCTCCCAGGTTCAAGCGATTCTTCTGCCTCAGCCTCCGGAGTAGCTGGGATTATAAGCATGAGCCACCACGACCGGCTTATTTTGTATTTTTGGTAGATACGGAGTTTCTCCATGTCGGTCAGGCTGGTCTCAAACTCCCAACCTCAGGTGATCCGCCCGCCTCGGCCTTCCAAAGTGCTGGGATTACAGGCGTGAGCCACCGCGCCCGGCCGTTTACTCGTTCTTGTCTCCTCCACGCCAGACTCGACTCCATGAGGGCAAGGACTATTTCTGCCTCCCTCATTCCTATATTCCTAGGAGTTGGCAGTTCCTGACATTTAGTGGTGGATGAGGAATAAATGAAACCAGACACATCGACGGTGTCTGTAGATCATGGCTCAATTTTTGTGTCTTGTTCCCCTTCCCTTTGCTTAGCCAGCTCCTATGCATCCCGCAGTGCCCAACTGAAACCTCCCCTTTTCTGTGAGCCCTCAGAGCCCACTGTGCTTCTCCTGCTTCTTCCTGGGTTGTAGATTCCCATGTTATGAGTCTGTCTCCCCTACGACACTGTAACCCTCGAGAGGACACTGTAACCCTCCGTTGGGAGCTGGTTTGACAGATTCACCTTGCGGGGCCCCGAACCCAGGAGGTGCTCGAGTATTACCGAAGTGGAGCAATGAATGGTTGCGCCGTGAGCATGCGCACTTGTGTTACTGCCATGACTGGGGCGTGCGTGCATGCCTGGAACGGGATAGGGGATGCATCTCCCTCCGGTTCTCTGCAGCCTCCTTCCCTTCCCCCCAGGAAGCCAGCCAGCCGCCCCCGCGACGTTACCCTTCTCCTGGGGCCTCAGAGCCCTGCCCATCTCGGGCAGCTTGGACTTGCAAAGACCCATCCAGCCAGCAGCCCTTGGGGTGGTCGCTCCCCGACCCCGCCCAGGCTCTGACCCCTCCTGGCTCGGCACAACGTCACAAGGGCCCCCGCCCCGGTCATTTTGCGACAATGACGGGGTCCACCCCTTCGGGGTAGGGAGAGGCAATGAACCCCAAACAGGCCCATGGGGAGCCAAGCGGCGGTTCGACCCGACCGGAGTAGGCCTCGGTTGCTATGGTGACGCGGCCTTCTTGGCCCCCCCAGGGCCAGAGCGACATTGCGCATGCGCAAAGTGCCTGGGGGCGCGCAAAGTGCCTGGGGGCCTGCAAGGAGGACGGTTCTCTTTCTCCCTACCCAGGATGCCCCGCGGTCCTTGGGTGCTGACGTCACGAGGGAGGGCGGTCCCCCATTTGATGAAGTTAACCGTGCTGTATAAAAGAGCGCCAGCAACAGAGGCCGGTTAGTTTATCTCAGGCTCGGCCTGGGTTTGCTGAGTCCGAGAAGGTGACCGTGGTGGCCCTTTTGAGGTGACCATAGCCGCCGAGGAGCATAAGTGCGCACTGAGGCGGCCACAGTCGCTAAGAAGGTTGCCATCGCGACGCGGCCGCTGTAGGGTTTTGCTTCCGGGTTAGGCGGCCGCCGAAGCGTAGACGGAGTAGCTGGAGCGCCTCTTCCGGTTAGCTTTTCCCAGTGCCAGAGGCGCCTGGGGTTGGGGTCTTCGCTCAGGGACAGAGACCTGACAGCGAGCGGCGGCTTCCCCGGGATCGAGGGACGCGCACGCCAGAGGAGACGAAAGGAACCCGGGTCGGACCAGATCGGAACCACTGACCATTGCCCATGGCGGCCCTAGTGAGTGTGGATTTGGCGGGGTTCCGGGGTCCCGACGGCGACCTCGGCAACTCCTCACTCACCGTCCGTTTCCTCTTTCCGCAGGGCCCTAGCAGCCAGAATGTCACTGAATACGTCGTTCGAGTTCCCAAGTAAGTCCCCAGCCCCATCTCCCACTCCTCTCCACCCCCCAAAAATGAAAACCTTCACGGTCTTCTTAGCCAGGCGTTTCTGGCCCTGTCTGTGATTCTCTCTCCAGACTGGGAGAGACTTGGAGGGCAGGGCTGGGATTAAGCTGAGGCTTCCCTGGGGACAACACTGCTTTTTTAAACAAATGAATGAATGAGTGCATTAATAACACGGCGATCCAGCCCCCTGGCCTAACCTTCGGTCCATTGATGCTCAGGCCAGCTGTAAGGACATATTCCTCGTCCTGTTTCAAAATGGTCAGGCTATCTTTCCTTTTTAGGCCTTTGTACATCCTGTTCCCTCTGCCATGAGTGCCTCCCCTCAACTCCTCAACTGTGACTCTGCTGGGTGAATTCTTGTTGATTCTGCAAAACTCACCTCCAGTATCTTCCTCCTCCAGGAAGCACTCCCTGCCTGTCCTCCTTCCTCCCCAAGGCTGAGTTCACAATAATCTCCACATCTTGAGTTCCCCCAAATCTTTGTCCCTCCATCTGCTCTTCTTCTGCCTGGGGTCAAGAGGGGATGGGGTCTAGCTTCCCTGGCAGACTGTGAATCCTTGAAGTCTTCTGTATCCAGTGTTGCCAGGCAAAACAGGCTGAATGAATCCGGGTGGGTTTGTTGAGTGATTGAATTGAATAAATGATTCAATTGAATGGAATGATTGAATTGAATTAATGGTTCAATTGGATTGAGCGATTGAATTAATGATTTGATAGAATTAATGATCCAGTTGGATGGCTGATTGAATTAATGGTTCAATCGCATTAATTCATTAAATTAATGATTGAACTGCTGTATTGGATTGACACCACCTCTTCTAATCCACTCCAGGAATACAACCAAAAAATATAACATCATGGCTTTTAATGCAGCCGATAAAGTCAACTTTGCTACATGGAATCAGGTAAGTCCCTGGGTCCTGGGGGTTAGGGGCTGGGGCGGTGGGAGAACATGACCCTGACCTTGGTGACTGTAATAGTTGCTTAACTGTCATAGTAACTAAGTCTTAATTTTTCTCACTTTTCTCAAAGTGAAGAAAAGATAGATGACAAAGGATTGGGTGCAGTAGTTCACACCCCTAATCTCAGCACTTGGGAGGCCGAGGCAGGAAGCTTGCTTAAGGCTAGGAGTTCAAAACCAGCCTGGGCAATATAATAGCAAGACCCCAACTCTACAAAAAAATTAAAAAATTAGCTGGGGGCCGGGCACAATGGCTCAAGCCTGTAATCCCAGTACTTTGGGAGGCCGAGACGGGCGGATCACGAGGTCAGGAGATCAAAACCATCCTGGCTAACACAGTGAAATCCCGTCTCTACTAAAAAAATACAAAAAAACTAGCCGGGTGAGGTAGCAGGTGCCTGTAGTCCCAGCTACTCGGGAGGCTGAGGCAGGAGAATGGCATCAACCCGGGAGGCGGGGCTTGCAGTGAACTGAGATCCGGCCACTGCACTCCAGCCTGGGCAACAGAGCGAGACTCCGTCTCAAAAAAAAAGAAAAAATTAGCTGGGGCTGGTAGTGTGGGTCTGTAGGCCTACATAGGAGGCTGAGGTAAGAGGATCGCTTGAGCCCAGGGATTCAAGGCTGCAGTGACCTATGATTGCACCACTGCGCTCCAGCCTGGATAACAGAGCAAGACCCTGTCTCAGAGCGAGACTCCATCTCAAAAAAAAAAAAAAAGAATGGCAAAGGCCCAGGTAAAGCTCCTGGGTGTCCCTGTAAGTTAGGTTTGGTAGGCCCACCGGAGGCCTCTCCTTAAAGGAGAACAGTTAGAAGTTGTGCCCACCGATGGGCATTTTTGGCCAAGGTTTATCTGGGCAAGGGAGGGGACTGGGCTGGGGGCTTTCCCAGAGCCCCTGCCATCAGAGGCTCTAGAAGGACTTTGGGAGCCATTAAAGTGTCTTCAACTGGGTGGTTGTAGTGTGATCTGGCTGTTGTGGGGAGACAGACTGTGGGTTTGAGGGCAGTTAAAGGGAGACTGGGTAGAAGCAACTGGTCTGGTCTAGGTGAGTCCTGGTGGGCATTGGGGGCAGTGGACGTTATGAGATGTGGCTGATTCTAGAGTGTTTTGGAAATGGTATATATGGACCTTAAATCAAGAGCTTAAGTGTAATTCGGATCGTGTTAGCCACATAGGTCACGATAAATGGTAACATTTGTAGAAATTTTGGTGCCTTAATGTCAGCAAATGTTGCACAATGAGATTCTTTTTATTTATTTTATTTTATTTATTTATTTTTTGTGATGGAATCTCTTGTTGCCCAGGCTGGAGTGCATGACCTGGGCTCACTGCAACCTCCACCTCCCAGGTTCAAGCCATTCTTCTGCCTCAGCCTCCCAAGTAGCTGGGTGTACAGGTGCCTGCCACCACGCCCAGCTAATTTTTGTCTTTTTAGTAGAGATGAAGTTTTGCCATATTGGTCAGGCTGGTCTTGATCTTCTGACCTCAAGTAATCCACCTGCCTCAGCCTCCCACCGTGCCCGGCCTTTTTATTTTTTAAAAATAGATACAGAGCCGGGCACGGTGGCTCAAGCCTGTAATCCCAGCACTTTGGGAGGCCGAGACGGGCGGATCATGAGGTCAGGAGATCGAGACCATCCTGGCTAACACGGTGAAACCCCGTCTCTACTAAAAATACAAAAACTAGCCGGGCGAGGTGGCGGATGCCTGTAGTCCCAGCTACTCCGGAGGCTGAGGCAGGAGAATGGCATAAACCCGGGAGGCAGAGCTTGCAGTGAGCTGAGATCCGGCCACTGC
>NW_022306155.1:0-3823 GCF_002776525.5 Piliocolobus tephrosceles | reverse complement strand
TGGTCTTGAACTCCTGACCTCAGGTGATCCACCTGCCTCAGCCTCCCGAAGTGCTGGGATTACAGGCGTGAGCCACTGTGCTTGGCCGGGCACGGTGGCTCAAGCCTGTAATCCCAGCACTTTGGGAGGCCGAGACAGGTGGATCACGAGGTCAGGAGATCAAGACCATCCTGGCTAACACGGTGAAACCCTGTCTCTACTAAAAATACAAAAACTAGCCGGGCGAGGTGGCGGCCGCCTGTAGTCCCAGCTACTCGGGAGGCTGAGGCAGGAGAATGGCATAAACCCGGGAGGCAGAGCTTGCAATGAGCTGAGATCCGGCCACTGCACTCCAGCCCGGGCGACAGAACGAGACTCCACCTCAAAAAAAAAAAAAAAACGGCGTCTTGCTCTGTTACCCAGGCTGGAGCACAGCGGTGCAATCTCGGCTCACTGCCAACTCCATCTCCTGGGTTCAAGTGATTCTCCTGCCTCAGCCTCCCGAGTAGCTGGGACTACAATTATGTGCCACCACACCCAACTAATTTTTGTATTTTTAGTAGAGACGGGGTTTCACCATGTTGGTGGTCTCAATCTCTTGACCTTGTGATCCACCTGCCTCGGCCTCCCAAAGTGCTGGTATTACAGGCGTGAGCCACCACACCCGGCCCCCCCACTATTTTTTTTTTTTTTTTGAGATGGAATCTGGCTCTGTCACCCAGGCTAGAGTGCATTGCGCCATCTTGGCTCACTGCAACTTCTGCCTCCTAGGGTCAAGTGATTCTCCTGCCTCAAGCTCCCAAGTAGCTGGGATTACAGGCGCCCACCACCACGCCAGGCTAATTTTTGTATTTTTAGTGGAGACAGGGTTTCACTATATTGGCCAGGCTGATCTCGAACTCCTGACCTCAAGTGATCTGCCTGTGTCAGCCTCCCAAAGTACTGGGATTACAGGCATGAGCCACTGTGCCCCACTGCTATTAAGTACATTAATCATCTAAAAGCCCTGCCATGGTTCCTGCCACACACTGTGTGCTGGGGAAGCATGCACTAATTAAACAGCAGCTGGCGTTGACGGAGCACCTGTGCGGCATTTTCTGTGCACGATCTTTACTCTCCCAGGCAACCCTATGGGGGTAAGTAGTCCAGGACTCCCATTCATGGATGAAGAAACAGGCCCAGACAGGTAAAGCAACTTGCACCAGGTCATACCACTAGAAAGAGGTAGAATCGGCCAGGCCCAGTGGCTCACACCTATAATCCCAGCACTTTGGGAGGCCAAGGCAGGCTGATCACTTGAGGTCAGGAGTTCGAAACCAGCCTGGCCAACATGGTGAAACCCTGTCTCTATTAAAAATACAAAAATTAGCCAGGCATGGTGGCAGACACCTGTAATCCCAGCTACTCAGGAGGCTGAGGCAGAAGAATTGCTTGAACCCAGGAGGTGGAGGTTGCAGTAAGCTGAGATCACATCACTGCACTCCAGCCTGGGCGACTGAGCAAGACTCCATCTCAAAAAAAAAAAAAAAAAAAAGAGGCTGGGCCCAGTGTCTCACATCTGTAATCCCAGCACTTTGGGAGGCCTTGGCGTGTGGATCGCCTGAGGTCAGGAGTTCAAAACCAGCCTGGCCAACGTGGTGAAACCCTGTCTATATTAAAAATGCAAAAATTAGTTGGGCGTGGTGGCAAGCACCCGTAGTTCCAGCTACTCAAGGAGCTGAGGTAGGAGAATTGCTTGAACCCAGGAGATGGAAGTTGCAGTGAGCTGAGATCGTGCCACTGCACTACAGCATGGGCGATAGAGCAAGACTCCGTCAGTGCAACCTCTGCCTCCTGGGTTCAAGCAATTCTCCTGCCTCAGCCTCCTGAGTAGCTGAGATTACAGGTGCCCACCACCACATCCAGCTTTTTTTTTTTTTTTTTTTTTGGTATTTTTAGTAGAGACAGGGTTTTGCCATGTTGGTCAGGCTGGTCTCGAACTCCTGACCTTGTGATCCACCCGCCTCGGCTCTCAAACTCCTGGGCTCAAGGAATCCTCCTACCACAGCTTCCTGAGTAGCTGGGGCTACAAGCCCCTGCCACAGTACCTGGCTGTTTTTGGTTTTTATAATTGTGATAAAATATAAACAACATGGCTGGGCGCTGTGGCTCAGGCGTGTAATCCCAACGCTTTGAGAGGTTGAGGTGGGAGGATTACGTGAGCTTAGGAGTTCAAGACCAGCCTGGGCAACTTGGCAAAACCCTGTCTCTACAAAAATAAAAAAATTAGCTGGGCGGCCGGGCGCGGTGGCTCATGCCTGCAATCCCAGCATTTTGGGAAGCTGAGGTGGGTGGATCACTTGAGAGGTCAGTGGTTCGAGACCATCCTGGCCAACATGGTGAAAACCCATCTCTTTAAAAATACAAAAAATTGAGCCGGGTATGGTGGCTCACGCCTGTAATCCCAGCACTTTGGGAGACTGAGGCAGGTGGATCACCTGAGGTCAGGAGTTCGAGCCCAACCTGGCCAACATTGGGAAACCCCATCTCTATTAAAAATACAAAAAATTAGCTGGGCGTGGTGGCAGGTGCCTATAATTCCAGCTACTGAGGAGGCTGAGGCCAGAGAATTGCTTGAACCTGGGAGGCAGAGGTTGCAGTGAGTTGAGATCGCACCATTACACTCCAGCCGGGGCAACAAGAGCGAAACTCTGTCTCAAATAAATAAATGCATACATACCTACATACACACATACATACATACAAAAAATTTGCCGGGCGGTGTTGCCCCGCGCCTGTAATCCCAGCTACTCAGGAGGCTGAAGCAGGAGAATCGCTTGAACCAGGGAGGAGGAGGTTGCAGTGAGCCAAGATCGTGCCATTGCACTCTAGCCTGGGTGACAGAGTGAGACTCTGCCTCAAAAAAAAAAAAAAAAACTTACCATTGCAGCCATTTTTAGGTGTACAGTTCAGTGGCATTAAGTACATTCACCTTGTTGTGCAACCATCACCACTATTTCCAGGATATCTTCGTCATCCCAAACAAACTCTGGGTATTTTCAATCTGCTGATGATTGTTACCGAGGAACTCCAGGGGACATCTGCTGTGCTCATGCTGGGGCCTCTGGGATGGACAGGATTCTGCCAAGGCAGACATCTGGGTCAAGACAGTCCTGCACTGTTGTTCAGGTTGTGGCCAAGGTTAGGTTTACAGATTTGCCATGTAAAAATGCAGGATGCTCAGTTACATTTGAATTTCAGATTAATAGCAAAAAAACTTTTTGGTACAATTCCAAAATATTGCATGGGACATATTTATACTAAAACATCATGCACTGTTGATTTGAAATTCAAATATAATTGGGCTTCCTCTACTTCATCTGGCAAGCGTAGACAAAACAATCCAGTCCACAGTCCCCTGACTGAGCCATGTGCCCTGGGGTGCAGCTGGGTCCGTCAAGAGAAAAATGTTCTATTTCTGGCACTATTTCTGGCCTGATGTGGGTTTTTTTTTTTTTTTTTTTAGACAGACTTTCACTCTATTGCCCAGGCTGGAGTACAGTGGCACGATCTTGGCTCACTGCAATCTTCGCCTCCCAGGTTGAAGCGATTCTCCTGCCTCAGCCTCCTGAGTAGCTAGAACTACAGGCACACGCTGCCATACCCAGCTAATTTTTGTATTTTTAGTAGAGATGGGGTTTCACTATGTTGGCCGTGATGGTCTCGATCTCCTAACCTCATGATCCACCCGTCTTGGCCTCCCAAAGTGCTGGGATTACAGGTGTGAGCCACCGTACCTGGCCTTTGTTGGTTTTTGTTGTTGTTATTGTTGTTTTGTTTTTGAGACAAGGTCTTGCTCCATTGT
>NW_022306154.1:0-1009 GCF_002776525.5 Piliocolobus tephrosceles | reverse complement strand
TTTCCATTCTCGTTTCCATTCTCGTTTCCATTCTCGTTTCCATTCTCGTTTCCATTCTCGTTCCCATTCTCGTTTCCATTCTCGTTTCCATTTTTTGTTTTATAGGAAGAACTAGCTTCGTTCTGCATAAATTGTACTAATCGACTATAGGCAGAAGAATCATGAAGAAATGCGTCACATACTCGTTGAAGTATTCTACTAGCCAGGTTGGTATATACTTCATCACTATATACTTTGTTATAATTAGCTGATGAAATTAAATATTTCATTTCTTCCAAAGCCTTATCAACATCAAACTCCTCATTATTTGATAATTGTTTTTCAACAATATCTAGTACAGATAACATATAGCGAACTTCCAAATTTATAAGATCAAACACATCTTCGACTTTATTAATATTTTTATATACATCCATTACATGTTGACATATTCTTCCTGCCATTGATTTTATTTTATGTTCTGCAAGTTTCATGTTTTTCATTTTTAAATATCTTTTAATATCTTTAGTTACCGCTCTCTTATTTACGAAATCTGATCGGCCCATATCTTTCGTTATAATATTTTTTATTTTAACAAAATTTTTTGTTTTACTATTATATTTAATTTCTTCAAAACAGTTATTGTGTTCACTATACATAACACTTTTTCGAATTTTTTTTACAGACTTTTTAGAATTATATTTTTTTTTTTTTATTTTATGTAAACACTTTTATAAGCAACTATAAAATCCGAAATACTTCTAAGTACAAATCCCCAACTTGTAAAAAGTAAAAAATTAAAATACAGAAGTTCTTTTAAATTTATTGTTAATAAAGATGTTACATATATAGAATATAATATAAATATACATATATTAAATAAAAAAAAAAAAAAAAAAAAAAAATTTTAAATTCTATTTATTTTTATTATAAACGTTTTACCTAATTGTATTTATAAAAAAATACATATAATTCGTTCATTCTTTCGTATTCAAAAAATTAATGTAATAATAATTTTATGCGTTCTTAT
>NW_022306153.1:0-3830 GCF_002776525.5 Piliocolobus tephrosceles | reverse complement strand
TTCTTGTGCCTCAGCCTCCCGAGTAGCTGGTACTAGAGGTACTCGCCACCACGCCCAGATGATTTTTTATTTTTATTTTTATTTTTAGTAGAGACAGGGTTTCACCATGTTGGCCAGGCTGGTCTCGAGCCCCTGACCTCAAGTGATCCGCCCATCTCGGCCTCCCAAAGTGCTGGGATTACAGGCATGAGCGACCATGCCTTGCCTTTGTTTTTCTTTTTCTTTTTCCGAGACAGAGTCTTGCTCTGTCGCCCAGACTGGAGTGCAGTGGCGTGATCTTGGCTCACTGCAACCTATAGGTGAGCGCCACCATATCTGGCTAATTTTTTTTTTTTTTTTTTTTTTTTCTGAGTCAGAGTCTCTCTCTGTCACCCAGGCTGGAGTGCAGTGGTGCGATCTCGGTTCACTGCAAGCTCCGCCTCCCGGGTTCACGCCATTCTCCTTCCTCAGCCTCCCATGTAGCTGGGACAGGTGCCCACCACCACGCCCAGCTAATTTTTTGTATTTTTAGTAGAGACAGGGTTTCACCGTGTTATCCAGGATGGTCTCGATCTCCTGACCTCGTGATCCACCTGCCTTGGCCTCTCAAAGTGCTGGGATTACAGGCGTGAGCCACTGCACCCAGCCTGTACAGCTAATTTTTATATTTTTTACTAGAGACAAGGTTTCGCCATATTTGCCAGGCTGGTCTTAAACTCCTGGGCTCAAGCGATCCTCTCACCTTGGCCTCCCAAAGTGATGGGATTACAGGCGTGAGCCACCGTGCCTGGTCAGAAGTTTCTGTTTTATTTAAGTACGTTGGGAAGCTAGAGCTCTTCAAAGTTAGTTGGAGGGTGCAAATATTTAAAGTTATCGTGCTAAGATCTGCAAATTGAGATTAATTTTGCCAGTGAGCTGCTAATACGCAAACATCTGTTGGCAAAGGCTGCCTCCTTTGCAGACAGCTGGGATGGCTAGTGCCCACTTTTGCCACAGGGATGCTCCAGGTTTGGGCTTCCGAGACTGATCCCCTTTGGAAATCAACATATTTCTTTCACTATGTTAATGCCCACCGTCCTTTTACAGTTCATTCTTGCTTGTGTGGGATCCACTTTGTCCATCTAAATTCCAGCTCTGACCTGTGTGTGCTGTATTAATTTCAGCTGGAAATCTAATTGGTTGTATTTTCCATGTTTCATGGTAGTTCCTGAGTTTATCATTGTTGTTCTTATCCCTGTTTTACAGATACGGAACCCAAACACAGGAACTTATTCAGAGTCCTGGCATGTGTAGGTACCAGATCTAGGATTTTTTTTTTTTTTAAGATGGAGTTTTACTCTTGTCTCCCAGGCTAGAGTGCAGTGGTGTGATCTCGGCTTACTGCAACCTCCACCTCCCAGGTTTAAGCAATTCTTCTACTTCAGTCTCCCCGGTAGCTGGGGTTACAGGCATCTGCCACCATGATGGGCTAATTTTTGTATTTGTAGTAGAGATGGGGTTTCACCATGTTGACGAGGCTGGCCTCGAACTCCTGACCTCAGGTGATCCACCCACCTCGGCCTCCCAAAGTGCTGGGATTACAGGTGTGAGCCACCTTGCCCGGCCGAAGTTCTTAATGACTAAGCTAAACAAAGCTTTTCAAACTTTTTAGTATCAGGACCCTTTTATGATGTTAAAAACTGAGGACTCCAAAGAGTTTTATGCCGGTTTTATCTACAAATATTTACAATAATGGAAACCAGAACTGAGAAATTAGCCTGGGGAACACAGTAAGACTCTGAGACAGGGTCTCCCTCTGTTACCCAGGATGGAGTGTAGTGACAGGATCTTGGCTCACTGCAACCTCCACCTTCTGGGCTCAAGCAACCTTCCTGCCTCAGCCTCCCCAGCAGCTGGGACTATAGGTACATGCCCCCAGGCACAGCTAATTTTTATATTTTTTGGAGATGGGGTTTCCCCATGTTGCCCAGGCTAGTCTTGAACTCTTGGATTCAAGCAATCCACCCATCTTGACCTCCCAACACCATGCCCGGCCAAGACTCTACACAAAATTTAAAAATTAGCTCAGTGTGGGGCCTGGTGGGGTGGCTCACACCTGTAATCCCATCATTTTGGGAGGCCAAGGCAAGTGGATTGAGGTCAGGAGTTTGAGACTAGCCTGGCCAACATGGTGAAACCTCGTCGCTAATAAAAATACAAAAATTAGCCATGTATGGGGGCATGTGCCTGTAATCTCAGCTTCTTGGGAGGCTGAGGCAGGAGAATCTCAGCTGAGGCTGAGAGAAGGAGGTTGCAGTGAGCCGAGATGGCACCACTGCACTCCAGCCTGGGCGACAAGAGCAAGACTTTCAAAAAAAAAAAAAAAAAATTAGCTGGGTATGGTGGTGCACACATGTAGTCCCAGCTACTTATGAGGCTGAGGCGGGAGGATCACTTGAACCCAGCAGGTTGGGGCTGCAGTGAGCTGTGATCTTGCCACTGCACTCCAGCCTTGGGGACAGAGCAAGACCATGTCTCAAATCCCGACCCCCCACAAAAAAAAAGCCCCAGAAATTTGAAAAATGACTGAAAAGAATAAAAACCCATCACTTATGAACATATTTTTATTAAAATTATTTTTTAAAACAAAAAATGTGAGACTAGCATTGTTTTGGTGTTTTTGCTAATCTCTTTTACATCTGATTTAAAAGAAACTTAAGTCGGTTTCTTCATTAGATATGCTGCTTTGGCTGAATATAAAGAAAAACTGCTTTCACATAGACTTGCAGTTGGAAGAACTTCATGAACCCCCTGAAAGGGTTTCAGGTACCCCCTTGTCAGGAATCCTCAGATGATATTTTGAGAACCGCTGCAACAAACTATATTGCTTCTCAGTTAAAAAATCTGTATTATTAACCATTGAATTAGTATTAGAACTGACAATTCCTTCCATCTCCCAAGATTTTTTTTTTTTTTTGAGACGGAGTTTTGCTTTTGTTGCCCAGGCTGGGGTGCAGTGGCGCGATCTCGGCTCACTGCAACCTCCACCTAACAGGTTCAAGGGATTCTCCTGCCTCAGCCTCCTGAGTAGCTCAGATTACAGGTGCCCACCACCACGCCTAGCTAATTTTTGTATTTTTAGTAGAGATGGGGTTTCACCATGTTGGTCAGGCTGATCTCGAACTCCTGACCTCCCATCCACCCGCCTGATTATAGGCATGAGCCACTGCCCCGGCCAATATCAGTTTTTAACTTCAGTTCATAAATTGTCCTTCTGCCAGCCAAGATTATATATATCTTTATTTTTCTTTTCTTTTCTTTTTTTTTTGAGATGGAGTCTTGCTCTGTCGCCCAGGCTGGAGTGCAGTGGCCGGATCTCAGCTCACTGAAAGCTCCGCCTCCCGGGTTTACGCCATTCTCCTGCCTCAGCCTCCGGAGTAGCTGGGACTACAGGCGCCCGCCACCTCGCCCGGCTAGTTTTTTGTATTTTTAGTAGAGACGGGGTTTCACCGTGTTAGCCAGGATGGTCTTGATCTCCTGACCTCGTGATCCGCCCGTCTTGGCCTCCCAAAGTGCTGGGATTACAGGCTTGAGCCACCGCGCCCGGCCATATATCTTTATTTTTCTAAGCCAAGAAAAGAAAGAAACATGTCGTACACCAGGGGTCCCTAACCCTTGGGCTGCAGAGTGGATACCAGTCCACGGCCTGCTAGGAACCTGGCTGTAAAGCAGGAGGTGAACAGGTGGTGACCAAGCATTACCGCCTGAGCTCTGCCTGTCAGATCAGCAGCAGCATTAGATTCTCATAGGAGCTTGAACCCTATGGCGAACTGTGCATGTGAGGGATCTAGGTTGTGCATCTAGATCCCTCA
>NW_022306152.1:0-4604 GCF_002776525.5 Piliocolobus tephrosceles | reverse complement strand
GTTAACCAGGATGGTCTCGATCTCCTGGCCTCGTGATTCGCCCGCCTCGGCCTCCCACAGTGCTGGGATTACAGGCCTGAGCCACTGTGCCCAGCTTGCATTTCCTGTTTTTTTTTTTGAGACAGAGTTTCTCTCTTGTTGCCCAGACTGAGTGCACTGGCCTTGTCTCAGCTCACTGCAAGCTCCGCCTCCCAGGTTCAGGCGATTCGCATGCCTCAGCCTCCCAAGTAGCTGGGATTACAGGCACCTGCCACCATACCCAGCTAATTTTGTATTTTTAGTAGTGATGGGGTTTCTCCATGTTGGTCAGACTGGTCTTGAACTCCTGATCTCAGGTGATCTGCCCGCCTTGGCCTCCCAAAGTACTGGGATTACAGACGTGAGCCACTATGCCCAGCTTTCTTTTTTTTCTTTTTTGGGACGGAGTCTTACTCTGTTGCTCAGCTTGGAGTGCAGTGGCACTATCTGGGATCACTACAACCTCTGCCTCCCAGGTTCTGGTGATTCTTGTGCCTCACCCTCCCAAGTAGCTGGGATTACAGGTGCCCACCACCACGCTCAGGTAATTTGTGTGTATGTGTGTGTGTGTGTGTGTGTGTATACACACACATATGTATGTTTTGGGTTTTTTTGTTTTGTGTTTCTTGAGATGGAGTTTTGCTCTGTTGCCAGGTAAGTACTGTGGCGCGATCTCGGCTCACTGTAACCTCCGCCTCCCGGGTTCAAGCGATTCTCCTGTCTCAGCCTCTGGAGTAGCTGGGACTACAAGCACACACCACCAAGCCCAGCTAATTTTTGTATTTTTAGTAGAGACGGGGTTTCACCATGTTGGCCAGGATGGTCTTGATCTATTGACTTCATGATCTGCCCGCCTCAGCCTCCCAAAGTGCTGGGCTTATGGGCGTGAGCCCCCACGCCCGGCCCCATCTGCATTTCTGAGATGCCTGTGTAAGTTCCGGGTCCCAGGCTGGCAGGCAGTTACAGTCTGAATCGCTGTGCGACGTGGAGAGGGGCCTTATCTTGCTCTACTAACTTGTTTCTTATTGGGAGAGTTTTTTTGTGGTTGGCTTTTAACCTCTTGTTCTGATTCTAGTGGAATCCCCCAAAGAAGGTAAGGGGGGCAAGCCTTCCCCACCCTCCGTGAAGAACACCAAGAGGAGGGCAGAGGGCGCCAAGAAAGCCAAGGCCGACAGCCCCGTGAACGGGTAAGACCCTTGGGCGGCCCGGGGGGCTGTCGGGGTTGGCTGGAGAGACTCCTGGTCTGTAATTGGCTCCTGTCCTGTTCATAGCTTGCCGAAGGGGCGAGAGAGTCGAAGTCGGAGTCGGAGCCGTGAGCAGAGCTACTCGAGGTCCCCATCCCGATCGGCGTCTCCTAAGAGGAGGTGTGTGCCTCGGGGCGCACCCGGGAGGCCGATGCCGGGTGGGGCTGTCCCTCGGGGTAATCATTCTCAGCTGAGGTGGTTTCTTGTTTCCCTAAACCTGGAGCTGGTGTATCTGAGCTCCTGTGGCTGTGTTGGGCCTGGCTGGCCAGACGGTCGGTTGCAGAACATGTGTTCTTCCTCCCAGGAAAAGTGACAGCGGCTCCACGTCTGGCGGGTCCAAGTCGCAGAGCCGCTCCCGGAGCCGGAGTGACTCCCCACCGAGACAGGCCCCCCGCAGTGCTCCCTACAAAGGCTCTGAGATTCGGGGCTCCCGGAAATCCAAGGACTGCAAGTACCCCCAGAAGCCACACAAGTCTCGGAGCCGGAGTTCATCCCGTTCCCGAAGCAGGTCACGGGAGCGGGTGGATAATCCAGGAAAATACAAGAAGAAAAGTCATTACTACAGAGATCAGCGACGGGAGCGCTCGAGGTCATACGAACGCACGGGCCGTCGCTATGAGCGGGACCACTCCGGGCACAGCAGGCATCGGAGGTGAGGTGGGGTTGCAGTGACTGGCGGCCGCAGGCCCTTCCCTGGGGGGTTCCTGATGGCTGCCCTTTGACCCCCGGGTGTGCTCCCTCAGCGCAGGTGACCCTAGAGCAGGATTCTTTTTGGAAATGTATGTTGAGTGGACCTTGGTGGATTTGGAAATGGAACGGAGGGACCGGTGACACGTGCTTCAGACCGGTCTGGGGTGCGGCGCACACCTGGACCCGTGCAGGGCCCGGCTCGGCGGCAGCTCTGAGGCCAGCTCGATGAAAAAGTGAACGCACACGCCCCTGTTGGCGTGGCCTGGTGCTATCGGCAGCCGCTTTCCACTCCCCGACTGATACTCAATTACGTGAAGCCAAGAAAGATGATTTTTAGAATCTTTGCCTATATTAGGTTGTACTTATGTACATATTTTGCAGTGTTTCACAAGAGAAAATGGCCTTAATTGCCCCTTATTCTCTCTCCACATTGTAAATAAACATGTGTTTAATACAAGTTAAAGCTATATATGAAAACTCAGAACTTGAATCCTGTCAGCTTAAAACTTGTGTAGGGAATCCTGACTTTTAAACTGTGAGGGTATTTGGATCTGTGTTGAAAGTCGTATATTTTTATCTGTGCAGTGCTGAGTGCAGGCCACCAGCTTCTAAATAGAGGTTCCCTATATGCGCGTATGACATGGTGAATAAACACAGCTCTCTCCACTCAGGACATCTGGAGCGTTATGGACGTGGTAGGTGGTCGTTCTGCGTGCTTGTGAAAGTGGCCGGGCGTGTGCACAGCCAGCGTGCCCACTCTCGGGCTCCTTGCTCCCTGCTCTACTAAAGTTTTGGATTTTGCACCCAATCCTGTGTGCCTGCCCTTCTGCTGAAGGCTTGTGGGGGTCCTGAGCCCCCTGCCCATCAGGATGACAGGCTCCTTCCTGCAGGGCCATAGGAGGGAAGTTTTGGAAACACACAGAATGATTCCAAAGTGCTCTCGTTCCTGAGGGGACTGGTTTGTAACCCATGACATCTGTGTGTGGGCGTGAGAGGCAGCTGGGAGCAGGACACTTGGAGGGTCACCCCATGGGGGTGGCACATGCCCTCTGAGTGCCCCCCAATGTTGTCAGCTGCCTCTTACCATGGACTAGGGGGCCCCACTCCCAGTGGTACGGCTTGGACTTACTAGGGCAGTGGATGGAGCGTACAGGCCGGGCTGGCAGGACAATGGGGAGTTGTGCCTGATGACTTTTATTTTTTTTTTTGAGACAGTCTCGCTCTGTCACCCAGGCAGGAGTGCAGTGGCGTGATGTCAGCTCACTGCAAGCTCCGCCTTCCAGGTTCACGCCATTCTCCTGCCTCAGTCTCCCGAGTAGCTGGAACTACAGGTGCCCACCACCTTGCCTGGCTAGTTTTTTATATTTTTAGTAGAGACGGGGTTTCACTGTGTTGGCCAGGATGGTCTCGATCTCCTAACCTCGTGATCCGCCCGCCTCGGCCTCCCACAGTGCTGGGATTATAGACGTTACCAACCATGCCCGGCCTCCCACAGTGCTGGGATTGCAGGCGGGAGCCACCGCACCTGGCTGCGCCTGATGACTTTTTTGATGGAATTCCGTATTAGAGTTGGTGGGACCCGAACTGAGGAGATTCCGGGGACGGTGTCCTTCCAGGGAGAGCAGCTGTGAGGGGCCCCTTAGCTTCCTGTGCCTGGAAGTAAGAGAACCAGTAAAGGGCCATACACGCCTGTACCCAAGAGACCTCTCTCCATTTGCTTTCCTTTTTACAGAATAATTGTAAAATTATTATGACATGAAGAACCATTTAAGACCAGATTTTATGGTCTCCCAACTTGCATTGGGCCCAAATGGTGTTGCAATAGAAATTGAGTTTTGGCTGGGTGTGGTGGCTCATGTCTGTAATCCCAGCACTGTGGGAGGCGGGCGAGGTGGCTCGCGTTTGTAATCTCAGCACTGTGGGAGGTGGGCGCGGTGGCTCACTCCTATAATCCCTGTACTTTGGGAGGCTGATGCAGGTGGATCACTTGAAATCCGGAGTTTGAGACCAGCCTGGCCAACATGGTGAAACCCCATCTTTACTAAAAATACAAAGAAATAAGCCAGGCCTGGTGGTGGCATCTGTAGCACAGCTACTCGGGAGGCTGAGGCGGGAGGATCACTTGAACCTGGGAGGCAGAGCTTGCAATGAGCCAAGATCATGCCATTGCACTCCAGCCTGGGCAACAGAGCCAGATTCTGTCTCAAAAAATAGTTTCTTTAAAGCCAAATTTGGATTTGCCCCAATAGCCCAAGACACATCTGTGATGCCTGCCAAGGCGGCAGGAGGGAAGCAAGTGGCTTCATTTGTCTTCTCTTTCAGGTCCCCACTTTCTGCAGGGAGGTGTGAATTTGGGTGGCATGAAAGTAGATTAGAAGCATTTGTCAGGCCGGGCGCGGTGGCTCAAGCCTGTAATCCCAGCACTTTGGGAGGCCGAGACGGGCGGATCACAAGGTCAGGAGATCGAGACCATCCTGGCTAACACGGTGAAACCCCATCTCCACTAAAAATACAAAAAACTAGCCGGGCGAGGTGGCGGGCGCCTGTAGTCCCAGCTACTCCGGAGGCTGAGGCAGGAGAATGGCGTGAACCCGGGAGGCGGAGTTTGCAGTGAGCTGAGATCCGGCCACTGCACTCCAGCCTGGGCAACAG
>NW_022306151.1:0-3090 GCF_002776525.5 Piliocolobus tephrosceles | reverse complement strand
GGGCATGGAGTCAGCTGAAAGTTCACTGACCCGTGGAAATCTGCCTCCCTCCTTTTAAAGAGCGGTGACCTTCCGTACTTTTGAATGGCCTGGGGCTCCTTCAAGGTAATCCCACTTTCAAGGACACCTGTCAACAGGTCCAGGGGAAATTTCGAGGTGGAGCCAATGCAGGGCACTGGCGTACCCTGGAGCAGATGGAGTGAACGTGTGTCACTGTGGGCACACAGTCCAATGGTGAAAGAAATAATGGTGTCCTGGCATGTGGCCGGGGGAAGGGGGGCACAGGTGACCTATCCATGAATGCCACGGAAAATCAAAGAACATCTGGGATCTAGCAGCGGGCCAAAAGTTTCAGGGGGTCATTCCACCCAGGAGCAGAGGGGCTCTCATTCTCAGGAAAGAGACTGGGGATGCAGAGGAAATGGGACAGCACCTGTTCCAGAAGACAAGGACTTGTCTTTCAAAGGAGGAGGGAGGCAGAGGGCTCAGAAGCGTCAGTGAACTTTCAGCTGACAGCAGGCCTTGAGGCCTATGGGAAGATTGTGGGCTGCAGCGAGACCCTGCCTGCCTCACTACATGTGCTCAGCCCATGCATTCTCAGACGGACGGGTCCAGAATCGGATCTGAAGTGAAGTCTTAGACCCCAGCAGGTGCCCTGAAGCTCCCCTCCCCGGGACGAAATCGGTTCCAACCGAAGCAGGTTTGGAGAGAAAAACAATCATGACAGGGATCTCCAGGAAGTGTCTCCCTGATGGACTGGGAAGTGATCCTAACGAAAGACATCCAGCCAGACCAAGAAACATCCACGCGCAGTAAAAACGGGGGATACACAGCCAGAGGGAGGACGGGGCAGGGGCCAGAACCGAGGTGGGGTACAGGACTGTGCCACCACCACGGGTTTAAGGGGAAGGGTGCCAAAAGGACGGCTTGTCCAGTGAGACCAGCGTTCCAGTGACTGGGATTGTGGACATCTCCCATTCCTGGCTTCCTCTTTCAGCCTGTGTCTTGGTGTAGCTTCTTTTCACAGAGAGGAGCCCTGAAGACATACCAGCAACTTCTGTGATGTGGGCCTGCTCCATTCCCACAGGACAATGTGCCCCCATGCGGCTTTTGTCCATGGCTGCAGTGTGTTCGTCTTGATCACTGAAAAGAGGCAGCACGGGCTGGGGATGAGATTTCAACTGCTCCCGGAGCCACACATCTCCTCATGTAGTCCAGGCCTTCACAAACTCAAAGTGGAACCGCCGTGAAACCAGTTAACAAGCGGACACATGACCCAGGCACAGATGCGGAGGGAGGCACACCAAAGACAGGTGGATATGCAAAAAATCGCTTTTTGGCACAAAGGGCGTTTTTCTCCAAACACACACTTAAGCACACACACACACACACACAAACATCCCAACCGAAAGAGAGAGCACAAGGAACTGACGGAGAGCGAGGGACAGAGAGAGAATCTAAAATGGGACACACACAAACACATAGACACACAGACAGTCACACGGCAGTGGCACACAAACAAACACCCCCGGGCAGCCGCTGCGGCTAAGGCGTTCAGCTCGCCACCGAGAACGACCCTCGGTTGAGAGATCAGCCCACGGGTCAGCAGGCCGACCCATCCTCGAGGTCACGGGGGGCACGACTTCTGGGGAGACTCACCCGAACAGCGTCCGGGCGGGCCTGAGGCTGGGATGCGGCGCTGCTTCGCCCGCCCCCCCCCCCCCCAACTGTGCTTTGGACATCCCGGTCACCCCTTTGCCAGGACTCCTGGCATCCGGAGACAGTCCTGCCGACCCCGTGCAGAGGTCAGGCTGGAGCCTCGGAGCCCCGACACCCAAGCACTGCCACGGAGGGCTCCTGTTTGCCAGGCCTCAGGGCGTGGTTCCTATGACAACCGTGGGAACCACAGTGACGCGGGCACCCGCCCGCCGCAATCACCCGCTGGCCACTCGCGCATGCGCACTGGCTTCGCAGCCCCGAGTTCCGCTGCCTGCAGTCAGGCTGCCTCCCATTGAAAGGATGGCGGCCGCTGGGCACCAGGGGCTCTCCCGCTGCAGCCTTGGCAGCGTCTGCATCCGCGGTCCTGTTGGGGGCCGCGTGGGAGAAGCGACCGCGGGCAGCGTCCCACGATCCAACCCCCAGGAGTCCGGACATCAGAACATCCTTGAGCTGATTTCCACCAGGGGAGGGGGAGCTTCAGGGCGCCTGCTGGGGTCATCTCATGACCCCCCATCGGATCCGATTCTGGACCCCTACGGGGGAGAATGGATTGGCTGAGCACATCACATCTACAGAGGCAGGCAGGGCCTGGCTGCAGCCCAGAATGATCCCATGGGCATCAAGGAGTGGAGTCAGCTGAACGTTCACTGACCCGTGAGCCCTCTGCCTCCCTCCTTTCAAAAAGCGGTGACCTGCCGTGCTTCCCAAGGGCCTGGGGCTCCTTCAAGCTGCTCCCGCTTTCCAGGACACCTGTTAACAGGTCCAGGGGCCAATCCGAGGTGGAGCCAATGTGTGGCACTGGCGTACCCTGGACCAGATGGTGTAAGCGTGTGTCACTGAGGATACACGGGCCGACTGCGAGAGAAACAACGGTGTCCTGGCATGTGCCCGGTGGAAGGGGGGCACAGGTGACCTTTCTATGAATGCCAGGGAAAGTCAAAGAACGTCTGGGATCTAGCAGCCGGCCAGAAGTCTCAGCGGGACAGTCCACCCAGGAGAAGAGGGGGGCCTCATTCTCAGGAAGGAGACTGGGTGTACAGAGGAAATGCCACAGCCCCTCTTCCAGAAGACAAGGACCTGTCTTTCAAAGGAGGAGGGAGGCAGAGGGCTCAGAAGCGTCAGTGAACTTTCAGTTGACAGCACGCCTTGAGGCCTGTGGGATGATTGTGGGCTGCAGCTAGACACTGCCTGACTCAGACGATGTGCTCAGCCCATCCATTTTCCCCCGGAGGGGTCCACAATCGGATCTGAAGCGGAGTCCTGAGACCCCAGCAGGCGCCCTGAAGCTCCCCCTCCCCCGGACGAAATCGGCTCCAACCCAAGCAGGTTTAAGAGGAAAACAATCGTGACAGGGATCTCCAGGAAGTGTAT
>NW_022306150.1:0-16465 GCF_002776525.5 Piliocolobus tephrosceles | reverse complement strand
CAACATCATCCTGATACCAAAGCCTGGCAGAGACACAACAAAAAAAGAGAATTTTAGACCAATCTCCCTGATGAACATCGATGCAAAAATCCTCAATAAAATACTGGCAAACCGGATTCAGCAGCACATCAAAAAGCTTATCCACCATGATCAAGTGGGCTTCATCCCTGGGATGCAAGGCTGGTTCAACATTCGCAAATCAATCAACGTAATCCAGCATATCAACAGAACCAAAGACAAGAACCACATGATTATCTCAATAGATGCAGAAAAGGCTTTTGACAAAATTCAACAGCCCTTCATGCTAAAAACGCTCAACAAATTCGGTATTGATGGAACGTACCTCAAAATAATAAGAGCTATTTATGACAAACCCACAGCTAATATCATACTGAATGGGCAAAAACTGGAAAAGTTCCCTTTGAAAACTGGCACAAGACAGGGATGCCCTCTCTCACCACTCCTATTCAACATAGTGTTGGAAGTTCTGGCTAGGGCAATCAGGCAAGAGAAAGAAATCAAGGGTATTCAGTTAGGAAAAGAAGAAGTCAAATTGTCCCTGTTTGCAGATGACATGATTGTATATTTAGAAAACCCCATCGTCTCAGCCCAAAATCTTCTTAAGCTGATAAGCAACTTCAGCAAAGTCTCAGGATACAAAATTAATGTGCAAAAATCACAAGTATTCTTATACACCAGTAACAGACAAGCAGAGAGCCAAATCAGGAATGAACTTCCATTCACAATTGCTTCAAAGAGAATAAAATACCTAGGAATCCAACTTACAAGGGATGTAAAGGACCTCTTCAAGGAGAACTACAAACCACTGCTCAGTGAAATCAAAGAGGACACAAACAAATGGAAGAACATACCATGCTCATGGATAGGCAGAATCAATATTGTGAAAATGGCTATACTGCCCAAGGTAATTTATAGATTCAATGCCATCCCCATCAATCTACCAATGAGTTTCTTCACCGAATTGGAAAAAACTGCTTTAAAGTTCATATGGAACCAAAAAAGAGCCCGTATTGCCAAGACAATCCTAAGTCAAAAGGACAAAGCCGGAGGCGTCACGCTACCTGACTTCAAACTATACTACAAGGCTACAGTAACCAAAACAGCATGGTACTGGTACCAAAACAGAGATATAGACCAATGGAACAGAACGGAGCCCTCAGAAATAATGCCACACATCTACAACCATCTGATCTTTGACAAACCTGAGAAAAACAAGAAATGGGGAAAGGATTCCCTATTTAATAAATGGTGCTGGGAAAATTGGCTAGCCATAAGTAGAAAGCTGAAACTGGATCCTTTCCTTACTCCTTATACGAAGATTAATTCAAGATGGATTAGAGACTTAAATGTTAGACCTAATACCATAAAAACCCTAGAAGAAAATCTAGGTAGTACCATTCAGGACATAGGCATGGGCAAGGACTTCATGTCTAAAACACCAAAAGCAACGGCAGCAAAAGCCAAAATTGACAAATGGGATCTAATTAAACTAAAGAGCTTCTGCACAGCAAAAGAAACTACCATCAGAGTGAACAGGCAACCTACAGAATGGGAGAAAATTTTTGCAATCTACTTATCTGACAAACGGCTAATATCCAGAATCTACAAGGAACTCAAACATATTTACAAGAAAAAAACAAACAACCCCATCAAAAAGTGGGCAAAGGATGTGAACAGACATTTCTCAAAAGAAGACATTCATACAGCCAACAGACACATGAAAAAATGCTCATCATCACTCACCATCAGAGAAATGCAAATCGAGCCACAATGAGATACCATCTCACACTAGTTAGAATGGCAATCATTAAAAAATCAGGAAACAACAGGTGTTGGAGAGGATGTGAAGAAATAGGAACACTTTTACACTGTTGGTGGGATTGTAAACTAGTTCAACCATTATGAAAAACAGTATGGCAATTCCTCAAGGATCTAGAACTAGATGTACCATATGACCCAGCCATCCCACTACTGAGTATATACCCAAAGGATTATAAATTATTCTACTACAAAGACACATGCACACGTATGTTTATTGCAGCTCTATTCACAATAGCAAAGACTTGGAATCAACCCAAATGTCCATCTGTGACAGACTGGATTAAGAAAATGTGGCACATATACACCATGGAATACTATGCAGCCATAAAAAAGGATGAGTTTTCGTCCTTTGTAGGGACATGATGCAGCTGGAAACCATCATTCTTAGCAAACTATCACAAGAAGAGAAAACCAAACACCGCATGTTCTCACTCATAGGTGGGAACTGAACAATGAGAACCCATGGACACAGGGAGAAGAACATCACACACTGGGGCCTATCATGGGGATGGGGGAGGGGGAAGGGATTGCATTGGGGAGTTATACATGATATAAATGATGAATTGATGGGTGCTGACTAGTTGATGGCTGCAGCACACCAACATGGCACAAGTATACATATTTAACAAACCTGCACGTTATGCACATGTACCCTAGAAATTAAAGTATAATAAAAAATAATAATAATAATAAAAAAGATGCCAATCTACTTTGTATGTGCTCTATAAATAAAACAAACAAAAAAATAGTATTTGCTAGTATATGATTATTACAGAAAAAAATCAAATCTTTATGTTTCAAACCATGATACATTTGATCTCTCTATTCAAACTACCTCAAAAGTATAAATAAACATCCAAAAGTCTTTATAATTATCTTGTTTTGCTAATATTATTTTAAAGTCTGGAAAGCCACAATTTTTAAAATACCTCACAGTAACTATAAAAGTGCCATACCTAAGAGTTGCTATGTTTTTCTATATAAATCTACATCCAAACCTACCTTTAATCTGGGTGGGTACAATTAGCTGTTAGTACTGCCAGAATGAAACAGTCAGAAGAACGTAAAAAGAAAAGACTGGTTTAGTCTTCTGGCCTACATTATCCTCCTGTGCTAAATGCTTCCTGCCCTTGAACATCCAACTCCAAGTTGTTCAGCTTTGGGACTCAGACTGGTTTCCTTTCTCCTCAGCTTGCAGACGGCCTGTTTTGAGACCTCACCTTGTGATAGTCTGAGTCAGTACTCCTTAATAAACTCTGCTTTATATATACATCTATCTTATTAGTTCCGTCCCTCTAGAGAACCCTGACGAATACAGATTTTGGTACCAGGAGTGGTTCTAGAGGAACAGAATATTAAGGATGGAGTTCTTTCATCAGTTTTGGGGTTTCTGGAGCTAGCTGCTTAATATAATTAGACCCAAGAATGCTAAGGACTCTACTACTAATAGTATGGAGAACACTGATAGAACTATCCTTAGCATTCTTTTTTTTTTTTTTTTTTTTTTTTTTTATACTTTAAGTTCTAGGGTACATGTGCATCCTTAGCATTCTTGGGTCTAAGCATATTAAGCAGTTAACTCCAGGAACACTGATAGTCCTCAGGCCAAGGACTATCAGTGTTCTCCATACTATTAGAAGTAGAGTTCTTAGCATTCTTAGGCCTGTTTAGAGAGTTATGCAAAATAATTGTATTTGATACTCCTGATTCATCGCTCTTGAGAGGCAAGGAGTTTAAACATAATACCTTTGGCCATCTCTGGAGAATCAAGAAATATAATGAAATTGTTTGGTTGCTCCTAAGTTCACTGGACAAAATGACAAAAGAAAATGATGAACTTAAAGTAAAATAAAATAAAATAAAATAAAATAAAAATAATAGAGCTTTCATGATGATATTAGGAGTAGGGCAAGGAGCAGTAGTAAGATAATATGGAGTTGCTTCAACATTCTACAAACCTATAGTTGGGTAGTATTGGTAGATACCACACAACAAAGTCTCATTTTATCCTTTCATTTTTTTGGATAACTTTATCTTTACCAATTAGGCAATAAGCCTTATTTTTCCCATTAGGTTATAAACTCTTTAAGAGCACATAACATATTTTACAATTTGAAATGCCCCTAATGCAGTGTGTATTGAATGACTTTAATAAAAAGCCAGCAACAAGGCATAATAATAACATAATGGACTTTGGAGATTTGGAGGAAAGGGTGGGAGAGTGGTGAGGGAGAAAAGACTACACATCAGGTACAGTGTACACTGCTTGGGTGATGGTTGCGCCAAAATCTTAGAACTTACAAATAAAGATCTTATCCATGTAGCAAAAAAAAAAACTGTTCCCCCAAAACTATTGTAATGGATAATAAATTAAAAATGAATTTGAAAAGTAACAGGCAGGCCCAGAATACATGAAGACAACTGACAATAGTATTAATTAAATAAAAACTTTCCTGACCCCCTTTTTTTCTCTCATCCCTGATGCCTCACTTTCCTACCTGCACTTTGACTCTGGAAGGATGAAAACCAACCAGCAAGCTGAGAGACAAGGAGTTGGGAAATAAAGAAGGCATAAAAGGCTACATATTGGGTATAGTATACACTGCTCCCATGATGGATGCACCAAAATCTTAGAAATTACCACTAAATAACTTTTCCATCCATTCACATACCACCTGTTTCCCAAAAAGTATTGAAATAAAAAAATACTAATCTCCCTTACCAAACTACGTGTTCTTCTCACAGCTAGGAGGGAGGGATCAGCTGCGACTATAAATAAAGCACTGATTTCTACAGAGAATTATACATATCAAGTGACTACAGAGTTCTATCACCTAAAATAGAGTGGGAAATCTTGGAACTGCCACTTTGAAAACAAGGCATCATTTCCTCTAAAAATGTATTCCAATGCCCTAGGAGACTTGTGATTCTACACAGTGATACAATGTAACCATCAGGAAAAATTATGAAACAGAAAATGTTGTCTTAAACTATTCTGCTCCTTTCTATGTGCACCAGAGCACAGGAATTTTATAATGCATCCACAGTATTAAGGTCTGTATAAGGTCCCTACTCCTGCTTCTCTGGGCCTGTTATCTTTCTCTTTGGGGGATATATATTACATATAATATTTAGGAAAAAGTGACAGGCATAAGAAGTGTAAACTATAAATAAAATCCTGTTTCCCATCGACTGAACATATCCTCTCTTGGCCAAGGGGACCCCAGAAACACCTTAAAAACTTAGTTCCCGGCCATGATGAGATGGGCAGTCAGACAAGCCTCATTATGCTCCCTCTCTTTGGTGGTTTAGATACAACTGACCAGCATTAATGTTAACATAGAAATCATAAGACTGACAGAACAAACTTTCTGTGGCAATAAGACACCAAATTATGAACAGGACCTGAGGCCATGCCAGGCATGGAAAAATCCATGCACCCCTACACTTAAAAAATTAATTTCACTCTAACTGCCACAAGATATTTTTATCTAGCAGTTAAACAATCACTGGCCCCAAGGTGAGCAATATTAAAACAATTACAATGCATCCAGTTTGCAAATGTTGAGTTAGCTGTACCTATGGCTTTGATTGGGGAAGAGACTGATTTCAGAAACTTTCTTCTGATAAGAAGTCCACTGATCAAGACCTGATTCTGAAGTTTACAGAGATTGTGGACTTTGTATCCTAAAAAGACCTTTGATGTACAGATATATGTAATATATCTAAATGTTAAGTCTCCACCTCAAAGTGAACATGGGTTGTATGTCACATGCATGCTTGTTCAATACACATGTATAAGGACCGCCTTTATGAATATTCATATCTCCTTTTATAACCTGTTGAATATGTATGTTTAGCCAACCTGCTTAGCCTAAAGCTCCCACCCCATCCCCTCCTCCTTTGAAGTGCCTGTGACTGGTCTTGGCCGGAGGCATGTTTCTTAGCCTGCCATCTTGGTACCTTGCAGGATGGCCACCTTGCAGGTGGTAGACTTTTAAAAGAAATAAAGTTTTCTCTCTTTTTCTAAATGTATAATTCATGCTTCCTTTAAGTTAACAAAAATTTCAGCAACAATATTTATTGCAACTAAGGAATACCAACTCAGCCACAGTTTAATTCCCATAACCTATATCTAGCCCATACCTTAAAGGTAGTAACTAAGAAGAGTCCAATAAAATGATTTAATACATAAATCACATTACATCCTGGCAGAACTGAGAGGAGTGTATGTTATTATGTTGGTTACACAAAGTGTTAAAACTCAGAGATAACAAAAATTAGAACCATCAATGCCTGACTGATGCAAAAAATATAAGAATAAAGAGACAAGAATAGAGGAGATGAGGATAGGGATCACAGAGAGGAAGTTGTGGCAAGAAGCATGCAAACATGCAAAGAGAAATGTATGGCAAGAAGCACACAAAACATTTCCCACACTTAAGATTAAATCCCTACAGGCAGAACTAAGAAACAAAATGAGAGAATTAATACTGTCAAATTATGCCCCAACCTATAGACAAAATGGACTGTCTGTGGCTAAATGAGATGCTCAAGTTAAAGAAGAACCAGGCAGTCATAGTAGGATGAGGGGCAGTTACACATTGTGTGTTTTTAAAAAACGTTGCAAAAATGTCACAAGACCTCGCTTTCTAAGAGAAGCAAAACCAAAATAGACTGTAGCTGCAAATTCCCCAGTTGACCATCTAGAATCAGCCAAAAATGAGAGACTTGTAGTTCTATGCTTATAGGGCATCCAGTTAATTCTCTGTTCCTCACTCCCCTTATCCCATTCCCTAGTGTTGCAGTTTTTGCTTTATAATATCTAACTCTTCAAACCCTCCTCTGAGTGCATTTTTGCTTTGTCACAAAGGCTGTATTTCCTGAATCCATAGATTGATTCCAGAAAATAAAGCACTCTTTTTGCCTCCACAGATCTCATGGATTTTTACTAATAACGCAAACTTCCTGTAGAATGAGAGCAAAATTTATTATTTCAATGATGTTCCTTTAGCAAATGAGTTGTGGATATAATACCTGTAGCAGGAGCTCATTAAATCTCAAATCACTAACTTTTAGAGGAATTGTAGGGAAAGGAGAAGATGCATGTTGTCAATGGTTTTCAGATGATATATTTTATGGTTTCATTAGTCATATCTACCTTTTGGCATATAATTACCTAAATTCAGAAAAATGTTCAAGATATTTTGATTATGTTACTCTTTTATTTTTCTTACTATTAGTTTAAATTGACATGTAAAATTATATATATTTATGGTATACAACATGATGTTTTGAAATATGTATACATTGTGGAATGGCTGAATCAAGCAACATATGTGTTGTCTCACATACTATTTTTGATGAGAATATTTAAAATGTATTCTTGTAGGAATTAGTCTATCAAAGAGATGCCTGCACTCTTATGTTCATTGTTATTATTCACAATAACTAAGATGCGGAACTGACCTACGTGTCCATCCACAAATAAATAGATAAAGAAAATACAGTATATATACACAGTGGAATACTATTTGGCCTTTGAAAATAAGAAAATCCTGTCATCTGTGAAAAGATGGAAAAACCTAGAGGATATATGTTAAGTGATATAATCCAGTCTCAGAAAGACACATGCTGCATGATCTCACTTCTATATGGAATCTGAAAAAGTAAAACCTATAGAAGCACAGAGCAGAATGGTGGTTAACAGAGGATAGAAGCAGGGGTCAGGGGATTGGAGAGATGTTGATCAAAGGACACAACATTTTATTTAGACAGGACAAATAAGTCCAAGAGATCTATTTTACAACAAGGTGACTATAGTTAATGATAATAAGTTGATTATGTTAGTCTTAAAAGTAATGATGTTCATTTTATGGGCAATGATTTAGGTATGTAACTTTATAATCAAGGAAATGTATGATATCAAGATTCAGTAAAATACCAGTATCATACTGTAAGATTTCAAAATATAAGAAAGTTGTATTATCTCAAAGATATGAACATAATTAATAAAAAGCCAATGACAAGAATGTACAGAGCTCATTTGCTAAATCCTGAGTTGATATCAAATATTAGATTTTTAAAAATAAAAATCTTAAGACAAAATAAATGTGCAAAAATCACAAGCATTCCTATACAACAATAATAGACAAACAGCGAGCCAAATCATGAGTGAACTCCCATTCACAATTATTACAAAGAGAATAAAATACCTAGGAATACAACTTACAAGGGAAGTGAAGGATCTCTTCGAGGAGAACTACAAACCACCGCTCAATGAAATAAAAGAAGACACAAACAAATGAAAGAACATTCCATGCTCATGGACAGGAAGACTCAATATCGAGAAAATGACCATACTGCCCGAGGTAAGTTATAGATTTAATGCCTGTCCCTATCAAGCTATCACTGACTTTCTTCACAGAATTGAAGAAAAACTACCTTAAAGTTCATATGAAACCTAAAAAGGGCCTGCATAGCCAAGACAATCCTAAGCAAAAAGAACAAAGCTGGAGGCCTCACGCTACCTGACTTCAAACTATACTACAAGGCTACAGTAACCAAAACGGTGTGGTACTGATCTCAAAACAGATATATAGACCAATGGAACAGAACAGAGGCCTCAGAAATAACACTACACATCTACAACCATATGATTGTTGACAAACCTGACAAAAACAAGAAATGGGGGAAGCATTCCCTATTTAATAAATGGTGCTGGGAAAACTGGCTAGCCATATGTAGAAAGCTGAAACTGGATCCCTTCCTTACGCCATATAAAAAAATTAACTCAAGATGGATTAAAGACTTAAGTGTAAGACCTAACACCATAAGAATCATAGAAGAAAACCTAGGCAATGCCATTCAGGACATAGGCATGGTAAAGACTTCGTGACTAAAACACCAAAAGCAATGGCAACAAAAGCCAAAATAGACAAATGGGAACTAATTAAACTAAAGAGCTTCTGCACAGCAAAAGAGACTATCATCAGAGTGAACAGGAAACCTACAGAATGGGAGAAAATCTTTGCATCTGACAAACGGCTAATATCCAGTATCTACAAAGAACTCAAACAAATTTACAAGAAAAAAACAAACAACCTCACCAAAAAGTGGGCAAAGGATATGAACAGACACTTCTCAAAAGAAGACATTTATGCAGCCAACAGACCTATGAAAAAATGCTTATCATCACTGGTCATCAGAGAAATGCAAGTCAAAACCACAATGAGATACCATCTCATGCCAGTTAGAATGGCGATCATTAAAAAGTCAGGGAATGACAGATGCTGGAGAGGATGTGGAGAAATAGGAATGCTTTTACACTGCTGGTGGAAGTGTAAGTTAGTTCAACCATTGTGGAAGACAGTGTGGTGATTCCTCAAGGATCTAGAACTAGAAATACCATTTGACCGAGCAATCCCATTACTGGGTATATCCCCAAAGGGTTATAAATTATGCTACTATAAAGACACATGCACAAGTGCGTTTCTTGCAGCACTATTCCCAATAGCAAAGACTTGGAACCAACCCAAATGCCCATCAATGAGAGACTGGATAAAGAAAATGTGGCACATATATACCATGGAATATTATGCAGCCATAAAAAAGGATGAGTACATGTCCTTTGCAGCTACATGGATGAAGCTGGACACCATCATTCTAAGCAAACTATCACAAGGACAGAAAACCAAACACCGCATGTTCTCACTCATAGATGGGAGTTGAATAATGAGAACACATGGACACAGGGTGGGAAACATCACACACTGGGGTCTGTCAGTAGGTGGGGTTCTAGGGGAAGGATAGCATTGGGAGAAATACCTAATGTAAATGACGAGTTGATGGGTACAGCAAACCAACATGGCACATGCATACCTATGTAACAAATCTGCACCTTGTGCACATGTACCCTAAAACTTAAAGTATAATAATAATAACAAAGACTGAGCCAAATTTTCTCATACCACATAACTTGTTTATCTAATTGAAACTAAAGGAAAATATATTCCCCAAGTCCAAGACCAATGATGTAGATCAACATTGAAAAGCAAAATATCATCCGAGCCAATTTTTCATTCATCTTGATGATATTGTTTTCTCTCTTTACTCTTTCCGTGTTAGAGTTGAAAATTCCACTAACCATAGGACAGTGAACATATCCACAATTTTATGAAGTGTAGATCAGAAAATTTCCCAAGTACTCACTATGGACTATGAAAAATCTGCTTCAGTTTAAAATTTAAAATGCAGTTATCAACTTAGAGACACATATTTGGAAGTTCCGAATAATTTCTAAGCCAAAAATTGTTATCCTCTGTCATAACATAAAAGGCCAGAAAACTTGATTATACTGAAGAATGTTCATGAGAAAATTCTTTATGGACGACCGAGGAGCTAAGTGAGCCATCGATATTGGCCCTGAAACGACCACTGAACACATTTGTAAATAATAAGAATAATAAGAATGAAGTACCACACACATTAATTCAAACATCAGCTGACCATTGATTAAATAGAACACTGTATGAAGAAAGAAAATTTGCAACCCAGTAAAAGCACAGTAAATTCATATCTTAGGCAAATAACTTGTCATTCTGACACTTGGCTTTATCATCTATAAAACAGAAAAACACAATAGCTATTTTTTACCTTACAGATTACTCATTGAGCACCTACTTCATGTTAGGCAGTGTGTGTGTGTGTGCATGTGTATGTATATGTGTGCGTGCAAGTCCATATTCTAATTTAAATTAACAGTGACTTTACAAGCTAGAATTATTCATCTCAACTACCATAAGAGAAAATCAGCTGATATTAAATGATTTACCCAAACCATGTATCTGATAAGAGGTAGAGGCAGAATTTGACCTTGTATCTGTTAGACTTCAAAGGTTATGCCTTGATTGTTATGCAATATTCTCTCAGTATACAAAAAAAGAAGCTTCTTTAAAACTATAAAAACCTATACCCACATTAGGGCAGTATCATCATTATTATATTTAAACCTCGTATAAATAAAAATGTTGTTTTTCTAGCTTCTCCTCAGAGGATGAGGAAGGGACACTGGACTGGATGATATTGCATGCTGTCTCATGATATCCCACTAGATGTATTCAATAATCTGTTTATGTGATTTTATTATTATAATGTAAAAAGAATGATTTCCTTAAGCCATTTATCTTCCTGGTTTTTTTATCAAGGAATGAGGGCAAAGTCCACGTACTTTACTTGTCTCCTCTATGACACACAGCATATGGCCTTCTGTAATGCTATCTGGATCAAATCCCAGAGGAGTCAATATTGGTTCACTCTACTTATAATAGTAAATTTTCAGAATCTTAGCACAGAATTCCAAATTTTAGTAAAGGATTGAGAAATCGTCGGATCTATCCTCCCATCATATGCAGAAATTTATTTTAAAAAATTAACTATAAAATACAGAATCACTCAGCTATATATTCAAAATAGATTGTTGAATGCATCTAGTGGGATATCATGAGACAACATGCAACATGTGCAGTTTCCCCATGTGCAGTATTGTGTTCGTATCTTATAAGTAAACATGCAGAATCAAAGTTCTTTATTTTACAAACGAAACTACAAAACATATTTAAGAAAAGTACTTTGAAAAATAAAACTGCTTTGCATATGTAATTTGCATGTATTATGTAATTCTAACCAAATTCAAATCAACAGTAATGAAAAGTTATTCTCTTTTAACTGCAAACAAGATAGTTCATATAGTAAATCCCTTACAAAATACAATATCTTCCTAACCTGTTCTGTATTTGTTTATTCTCACACTGCTATAAAGAACTACTTGAGACTGGGCAATTCATGAAGTAAAGAGGTTTAATTGACTCACAGTTCCACAGGCTGTACAGGAAGTATGGCTAGGAGGCCTTAGAAAACTTACAATCATGGCAGAAGGCAAAGGGGAAGCAAGCACGTCTTACCATGAAAGAGCAGGAAAGAGAGAGCAAAGGGGGAAGTGCTACACACTTTCAAACAACCAGATCCCCTGAGAACTCACTATTTACTGGGAGAACAGCAAGCGGAAAATCTGCCCTCATGATCCAAACACTTCCCACCAGGCCCCTCCTCCAACACTGGGAATCACAATTCAATATGAGATTTGGGTGGAGCTGATAATTTAATCTCCTCAACCTACCTTAACTAGTCAACATTGGTATATTCTTGGCCACTTTTTCCCTCTGAACTTCTCTACAAGAACTCACTTCAATATAACTCTTCAGAAAAATAAATATACTAATTTCTTCTTATTTTTCTGTTCTCAGAAAATGTGTTGTTATTCATAGGAGCATAAAGAGCTAACCTTTTGTTTATAGTGGTTTGCAAGCCAAGGGAGATTAGGCACCCTTGACTTAGGATTCTTTAGCATATTTCAGTGCGCAATTACTAAGTATTGTTAAATGTAGTGTTCATTTTCAGAAAGTGTCATCCCAATTTGGAAATTGCGTGCATTTGCTTTAAAAGCCGGTTTTTGGTTTTCCAAAATTTTACTGAGGAAAAACATGATTTGTTGTAGTTCTTGAATTTTCTTCTTGAGAAGCTATAATATTTTGAAACACATTTTACCCAAAGAATATGTAATTTAAAGGCAGTAGAAATAACCTTACATTGTAGTTAGAATGTCAGAATAACCTACAGAGAAAGTTATTTATCTTAGACATGTCATTATGAACACCAGATTCTTCCTCCTGACAGAATTAGTAATTAGTAAGAGAGAGCAGGGTTTGCAAAGAGAGGAAGTACGTCCAATTTTCAAAGAGTTGGGATAAGTATTTTTGAAAAGAATGTATTTTGGCAAAAAGCACTTTTTTGAATATGCAATAAAATAGAAGAAAAAGTAACACAGATCTATGTCAGACTGATCGTTCACATCATCTATTTCCTTTGTCTAATCAAGTGCATAATGACGTAAATGAAAATCTTAAGTAGAAACTACAGAAAACACAGACATTATACCATTGTTTTCTTCCCACTCATTTTATTTTCATGATATATGCAAACATTTGCACAAAGAACACAATAAAAAAGTCTTCTGGATCTATTAAAATATTTTCATTGTTAAAACATTGTCTTTTATTTTATCTTCCCCAGGTCATATTTTTCTGTTCCCTTTATTTCTTCTGAAAACATAAATTATTTAGCTTTCCTAAATATCTTTGAGAGAATGCCAGACAGACGGCACTTGCAAAAGTAACATGCTATGTTATGTTATTTCTATAACAAAATTGCCAATAAACAAGAGTTTTATTGCAACATTCCTAAGAATTTAGGAGCATAAATTCTGTCCTGAAGATAAAAAGGAATAACTATAACTGAAAGGATTCTACCCAGCCCCTTAACACAGTGAAGGGAATGCTTCTAGAGACTCTCAAGTTACATATGAAGGTCTGTCATGTAAGTCAGGAAATCTTGAGGTATTAGTCTAGCCTCACTGCCGACCTCCACTCCACTGAGAGTTCCTAACATCCTATCTTTTGTTTTAATCCAAATACTTCCATGTCTTCCAATCTTAAGATGAATAGCATAGCATCTTCCAAAAGGCAGTCTCTCCTTTTCCTTAACACTATCTCCTTTCTTCCCTGAGCTGATAAGTTAATCTCCTCAACCTACCTTAACCAGTCAATATTGGTATATTCTTGGCCACCTTTTGCCTCTGAACTTCTCTACATGAACTCACTTCAATATAACTCTTTAGAAAAACAAATATACTAATTTCTTCTTTTTTTTCTGTTCTCATAAAATGTATTGTTATTCATGGGGCATAAACTGCTAACTTTTTGTTTATAGTGGTTTGCATATTAGGACTGTTTGGAAGTGGTAGCATTACTAATGAATAAGTTTCTGAATGGATAATACCAGGACTGCACACTTAAGACTTGTTTTAGCTTCAAATATCAAGATTAGCTTACATATGTTTCTTCAGGGCTAACTGTATGTGGGAAAAAACAAAGTACCCTCATGCTATCACAAAGATATGAAAATATGCCTTATTCTCAACCTTTTCTTCTCCTTTCAACACTGCATCAGAGCCCTGCAAATCTCAGTACTGAGAAATGATTCGAGCTAAGTATTGATAAATGATTTGAGCAAATTCACTATTTCTGGGATAAAAGTCTCATTTTGACAGCTACCATCACCCAAAGAAGTGGCTGAAGGAAGCAATTGTGGGAAATATTTTAGGCACCCAAACAGGTGTCTGGAATAAATGTTTCTTAGAAAAGTAACCTTTCTTAACATTCTTTATATAGAATATATATTCCATATAGTATATATTCTTTATATAGACATAAGTATAGTCAGGTCAGAGCACAGAATATAGTACCCAGAAACTGAAAAGCATGTGTAATTCTGATGTTACAGAATATGTAACATATTACATGTAAACTATCCTCATTTGGTTTTCATGAGTTTACCAACTAAAACGTATGACATAATTCCAGCTTAAATGTACAGTTCAAATATATCAAATGAAGAACACTTCTTATTTTAAAAAGTGATAAACAATTATTAATTGTGCAAAAACAAAAAATTTCATTCACTTAAACACAGTTTCTAAAATAAATTTTCCCATAAAATGTGTACCTTTACATTTTATGCTTTTCTGAAATCTTATTTTATGAATGTCCAGGATGTTTTTTTAAAAAGTAGACTTTGAGGAATCTCTTTTTGGCCTCTGAAAATTCATTCTACTATGGTAAAAAAAAAAAAAATACAACAAATATCTCGAATGGTATTCCAGAGACTTCTAAAAGGATAGGCATCCTTTGGTATTTGCAGGGCAGTGGTTCCATGTCCCCAGCACGTACCAAAATTCACTCATATTCAAATCCCACAGTCAATTCTGTGGAATCTGCAGATGTGAAAAGTCAGTCTACCATATACACAGGTTTCGGATACCACAAATACTGTACTTCAATCTGCATTTGGTTATGGAGGTGCAAATTACCTATAAGAAGGGCTGACTATATTTACTGAGAAAATATCCACATGTAAGTGGACCTGTGCAGTTCAAACTCCTGTTGTTCAAGGGCCAGCTGTATTGTCCTATATGCTAATTAGCTGTGTAATATGAACACATCAATGTATTTGTCTATGCTTCACAGTTAGAGAAAAGGGCTTATTTGGAACAAAGTATAATGGAAAATTTATAATTATAATCATAATAATAAATGACTTTTCCTTGTAGCAAAGTCTTTTGTATCCAATACTAAAACCCTTTGCAGATGCTTTAAGTTGTATCTCTTTTACTGAATTACGCTCAAGGTAAAAGATATATAGTTAGGTTCCCAGATACTTCTGCCAAACTACCTCATAGCTATAATGGCAGAAAATGTATTTGTTAAACAATTTTATTTTCTCAAAAGTTTTAAAAAATACCTTTTATTGTTGTCTATCAATTGTTAAAATATTGAGATATCTCCTTTGAGGGAAGTTTTGTTTCTTGATAACATGGAAATGTAATGAATGTTTAGGCTATATAAAAGAAACAGAATGCATATACAAAATTCAGAACAATCTCAAATTGCAGACAATATATGGATGATGGGAAAAAGATCCAAAGGGCATAAAAGCATGCTACACTACTTGTTTTGTTGTGAGGGAAACATAGATATTGATATTTAAAAAATCAGTAAGTGATAAATGTATGTGGTATTGATGCTATGTGAAGAGCAAATACTATGAGAAAAAACATTAGAGTGTATAACTTTTTTTTTCATAGGTTATTGGGGTACAGGTGGTATTTGGTTACATGAGTAAGTTTTTCAGTGGTGATATGTGATATTTTGGTGCATCCATCACCTAAGCAGTATACATTGCCCTGTATTTGTAGTCTTTTACCTTTCACTCCCCTCCACTCTTCCCACCAAGACGCCAAAGTCCATTGTATCATTCTTATGCCTTTGTGTCCTCATAGCTTAGCACCCACATATCAGTAAGAACATATGATGTTTGGTTTTCCATTCCTGAGTTACTTCACTTAGAATAATAGTCTCCAATCTCATCCAGGTTACTGCAAATGCTATTAATGCATTCCTTTTATGGCTGGGTATACTCCATCATATATATATATGTACACACACACACACACACACACACATATGACAGTTTCTTCGTCCACTCGTTGGTTGATAGGCATTTGGGTAGGTTCCATGATTTTGCAATTGTGAATTGTGCTACTATAAACATGTGTGTGCAAGTATCTTTTTTGTATAATGACTTCTTTTCCTCTTGGTGGATAACCAGTAGTGGGATTGCTGGATCAAACGGTAGTTCTACTTTTAGTTCTTTAAAAAATCTCTATACTGAGAATGATGGTTTCCAGCTGCATCCATGTCCCTACAAAGGACGCAAACTCATCCTTTTTTATGGCTGCATAGTATTCCATGGTGTATATGTGCCCCATTTTCTTAATCCAGTCTGTCACTGATGGACATTTGGGTTGATTCCAAGTCTTTGCTATTGTGAATAGTGCCGCAATAAACATACGTGTGCATGTGTCTTTGTAGTAGAATAATTTATAATCCTTTGGGTATATACCCAGTAGTGGGATGGCTGGGTCATATGGTACATCTAGTTCTAGATC
>NW_022306149.1:0-4705 GCF_002776525.5 Piliocolobus tephrosceles | reverse complement strand
TGTGGCTGGTGCTGGGGAACGCTTGGTGTGCCCTGCCGTCTCAGTCTCACAACAGCTATTGTGCAGGGAGAAGGGCAGGTGCAGCCCGCCTTGCGCAGATGAGCAAGCTGAGGCCTGGGAGGGGCCCAATGTCGGCTGCTCTGATGGGGCCAGGCTCCTCATACTGAATGCCTTGGCTCTTAATCCCAGACATCTTTTCAAGGGTGAGTGAGACATGAAGATATGATTGATGTCCTTCTCCGAGTTACGAGGCTTGGAGGACAGCCCGGAGACACCCCTTTTTCCTCCTTACTTTGGGTCTCCCTTTCTTTCCTTCCTTCCTTCCTTCCCTCCCTCCCTCCCTCCCTCCCTCCCTCCCTCTTTCTTTCTTTCTTTCTTTCTTTCTTTCTTTCTTTCTTTCTTTCTTTCTCTCTCTCTCTCTCTCTTTCTTTCTTTCCTCCTCCAACTCCTCCTCCTCCTCCTTCTTCTTCTTCTTCCTCTTCCTCTTCTTCATTTTTAAAAGAGTTTAAAGATAGACACAGGGTCTCGCTCTGTCACTCAGGCTGGAGTGCACTGTTGTGATTGTAGCTCACTGCAGCCTTGAACTCCTGGGCCCAAGGAATCCTCCCTCCTCAGCCTTCCAAGTAACTGGGACTATACAGGCTTGTCCCACCATGCCCAGCTAATTTTTATTTTTTGTAGAGATGGTGGGGGAATCTCACTATGTTGCCCAGCCTGGTCTCGAACTCCTGGCTTCAAGCGATCCTCCTACCTTGGGCTCCCAAGGTGTTGGGATTATAGGCATGAGCCACCGTGCTCGGCCACAGAAGGCCTTCTTTATATACTGTTCTTTCTGAGCTGTTTTGGCTGAGGTGGACTGGCAGGACACCCTCCATCTACCCATCATGAAGGTGGGCCGATGACCAGCAATGATTGTGAACTCTAAGTGGAATGGCTGCAATGCCAGTGTTGGGGCTTCATGCCTTTGAATCATGGAAGGCATTTTGCTGCAAATACTGTACATCTAAGGTGCCGAGCAACGACAAACCTGAGCTGGGGGCCTTCCTGGGGCAGGGATGCATGGCAAGCTCTCTGTGTCACACATTGGATGCACAGGGTGGGCCAGGGAGAATGATAGATTCAGTGTCTGCAGCGTTTTTGCAAAAGGTTTGCCGCAAGGACCCAGGCGTAAGGGGGTGGTTCATTTCCTGTCACCTCTGGGGGTGGCTGCAGCAACTACTCATGAACTCACACTGCCGGAATCTTCTCTTCGTCATCTGAGCCCTTACCTGGTGGCAGAAATGGCTGTGTTTCCATCAAAATCTGTTTCCTTTTCCTCCTGGGCACCCAGTGGAACTCCTTTTTCTGGCCTTTTGCCCAATGTGGCTGTGGCACCCAGGCCTGCCCAGTGACATGTGGGCAGAAGTGTGTGCTGTTTCCGTGCTTGCCCGGAAAGCTTCTCACACAGTTCTCCACGTGCTCGCTCCTCTCCAGGGGATGGCATGGACACCGGGGGAAGTGTCCCTGAATAACGATGTAGAAGGCTGCCACTGCCCCGGACCTTGGCATTGGACTTTGAATGAGAAACAAACTGTCACTGGGTCAAGTCCCTGAGGCTTGGGCGTTTGTTTATTGCGGCAGCTAGCATTGCGTGCCCTGACTAATGCAGACCCAGCAGCCCTCCGGTGTGTTCTGCTGTTGTGCCTCCTGCTTTTCTGGGTTGCTCAGTGTCATCTATGACACTGAGCCCCTCCACCTGAGCACTTCTCATTTCCAGCTCCCTTTCTCTCGTCCTTCTTTTCTGTCCTAAGAGGATAGAGCATCTCTTCCCTTCAAATCTAAACTTACCTGCTTGTGGCTGGGTGTGGGGGTTCATCCCTGCAATCCCAGTGCTTAGAGAGGTCGAGGTGGGAGGGTTGCTTGAAGCCAGAATTCGAGACCAGCCTGGGCAACACAGTGAGACCCCATCTCTGCAAAAAATAAAAAATTAGCCAGGCATGGTGGTATGCACTTGAGGTCCCAGCTACTCAGGAGGCTGAGATGGGAGGATCTCTTGAGACCAGGAGGTCGAGGCTGCAGTGAGCTATGATCATGCCACTGCATTCCAGCCTGGGTGACAGAGAGAGACCCTGTCTCTAAAAAAACAAAAAGCAAACAAAAACCCGTATCTGCTTGTGCCCTTGGTTCTGGCCGCTTCCCCGGTCCCCGCCCAGCCCACCCCCAGCTCCTCGCCAGCTCTGCCCTGTGCACCCTTTCTGTCTTGGATAGTTTAAATCTTTATCTCCCTGGCTCCATTCCTTCTTGTCTGAAAATATGTCCCAACAGTCCCTATCTTAAAAAAAACAAAAAAAACAAAAAAAAACCCCTCACCCTCGTTACTCATGTATCCACTTCTCCTCAATGTCAGACTTTTTGAAAAGCGTCTCCCTTGCTGCTTCCTCCCTCCTCCTCCTCCTCCCTCTGTTGCAATTGGCCTTGGCTCCACTGCCTTGGGCTCAGCTTGGTGACCAGCCCAGAGCTACTTCGGTCACAGCAGCCCCAGCATCTGCAGTTCCCACGCCTCGGCCTTTTGGCCAGGCTTGAGCTGAGCTAGACTGTGTCATGCTGCCCTTTCCCGAGTCTCTGAGGAGCTCTGCCCTTTCCAGCATGTGCCGGCCTCCGTGGCACGGTAGAGGGGAAACGCATTCCCCAGGCTCCTGCCTGGGCCTCCCGTCCTCCTCCACGGCCTCTCCTTCTGGAATGTGTAGTAGCTGCCACCTTCATCGCCTTGTCTGCTGGGTCTGTTCCTTATGGCCCTGTCCCCACAGCCTACTATATTTTGGGGTACCAGGGAGGACAAGTAGAAGTCAGCCAGCTGCCCCGTCCCTGTTAGTTATGTCTCCTTGAGGTCTCCCAAGCCCACCTCCCCATGTGTACGGAGTCTGTGCCGTGGGGCGAGCCCTCCTTGTCTCTGCTTAATTAAGGCTTCTGAGCAGCTGATCGGCTGCCTCCCTGCTCCTCACCTTCCTTCACCCCACCTCTCTCTCCTGACTGACCTGGGTGCTGAGTGCTTGCAGGGGCACCGTATTCCTGGACGTAGTGCCCAGAAAGGGAAGGGCGTGGGCTGTGGGCTTGGGCAGACCTGGATTCCTGTCCTGGCCCTGCCACCCAGGAGCTGTTGACTTTGGCAATTACTAAACCTTCTGGAGGCTCAGGGTTCACTTAAAAATGTGATAGCGCCAACTTTAACAGGGTGGTGAAAGTCAAACACGAGAAGTCCGTCAGCCCTGAAGGCACACAGCAGGTGTCCAGTGCCCGGAGCTCTCTCCCTCCTTTCTCCTGCTGAGCTCTTGCGACCTGCTGGAGGGAAGCCTGGTGTGATAAATCCAGGGCCTGTGGCCACGAGGAATGCAGGAAGCCACTGCAGCTTTATCAATCCTTCAGGACAGCCGTGGTTTTCTGCTCTAGGGCCTCGCTAATCTGATGAGGAACCCCAAGATACTGAACCATGTTTTCATCCCTCATTTTTAAGCTCTTTTATTCCTAGGACGTTTATAAACAGTGAGCTCTTCTTCCAGACGTTAAGTTTTACTCCCTGGGATAAAATTAGGCTGTTGGAAACTCTTCATCCACTGCAGAGGCACATGGTGCAAAAGCCTCAGTGAGCGAGACCCCCTCCCCAGGAGGCGCCCCTAAGTCACCCACTGGGCCAGGTCACGGTGACGTTGCCTTAGGAAGGGTGACCCTGGAGCTGTGTCCAGACTGAGGTTGTGATGGGAGAATATTCCACACCATTTTTAGGTCTTCTGCCTGAGGGCTGGAATGTGGCCCTCACGTGTCTCTGGAGGCCCAGTTGTTACTCTGCAACCAGTGTGGACAGGGTGAGGAGGTCAGGGCCCTGTGTTTCCAATGCACTTCCACTGCTTAATAAAAGCCCGAAACTCCTGGACCCGGACCATTGAGAAGATTTAAAAAAATAACAAAAATAAGAAATTGTTGAGGCACTCTCAGAAGAAGAGCACCCGTAGGTTTGCAGAAAGTCCTGCATCTGCCCAAGGGCCATCACCTGCCCTGTATCCAGCTGACTAACCTCCTCCAACTGGCTGTCAAGGACGGTCTGGCCCTGGGGTCACAGATATCAGAGTATTATTTTGGGCATTGCCACTCACTTGCTGGGGTGACCCAGGGCAACTTGACCACTGGATCCCATAGAATCTCCACTTTAAGCGTGGACCATTGTGGCTGGTGCTGGGGAACGCTTGGTGTGCCCTGCCGTCTCAGTCTCACAACAGCTATTGTGCAGGGAGAAGGGCAGGTGCAGCCCGCCTTGCGCAGATGAGCAAGCTGAGGCCTGGGAGGGGCCCAATGTCGGCTGCTCTGATGGGGCCAGGCTCCTCATACTGAATGCCTTGGCTCTTAATCCCAGACATCTTTTCAAGGGTGAGTGAGACATGAAGATATGATTGATGTCCTTCTCCGAGTTACGAGGCTTGGAGGACAGCCCGGAGACACCCCTTTTTCCTCCTTACTTTGGGTCTCCCTTTCTTTCCTTCCTTCCTTCCTTCCCTCCCTCCCTCCCTCCCTCCCTCCCTCCCTCTTTCTTTCTTTCTTTCTTTCTTTCTTTCTTTCTTTCTTTCTTTCTTTCTCTCTCTCTCTCTCTCTTTCTTTCTTTCCTCCTCCAACTCCTCCTCCTCCTCCTTCTTCTTCTTCTTCCTCTTCCTCTTCTTCATTTTTAAAAGAGTTTAAA
>NW_022306148.1:0-5637 GCF_002776525.5 Piliocolobus tephrosceles | reverse complement strand
CCCAGGCTGGAGTGCAGTGGCCTGATCTTGGCTCACTGCAACCTCCACCTCCTGAGTTCAAGCGATTCTCCTGCCTCAGCCTCCTGAGTAGCCAGGACTACAGGTGCCTGCCACCACATCCAGCTAATTTTTGTATTTTTAGTTGAGATGGGGTTTCACAATATTGGCCAGGCTGGTCTTGATCTCCTGACCTTGTGATCCGCCTGCCTCAGGCTCCCAAAGTGCTGGGATTACAGGCATGAGCCATCACGCCTCTTAGATTTCTGTTTCTTATTTTCTCCTGAACCTTTTTCTCTGTTGCCATCACTATACTCTCTCCAGGATCTCCAGTGACTTCAGAGTTGCTAAATCCAGGAGATAGTTTCAGTACTCTCTGCCTCTGAGCTGTTTCTTCTGCCTGCAATTGTTTTTCTTCCCACCTAAGCCTGTTTGTTTCTTGCTCACTTAGTAAAGTCACTTTCCCAGGAAAATGTTTTCTCCGGGCACTCTAGGCTACATCAGGTACCCTGTTAGAACATTTCAAAGCACCCTTTGCTTTTCAACTGTGGTTGCATACTTTTATAATTATTTGTTGAACTTCAATCTAGGGCTGCCTGGTTTGTGGGGGCTAGAATTTTCTTTACTTATTTATTTTTGGAGGCAGAGTCTTGCTCTGTTGCCTAGGCTGGAGTGCAGTGGCGCAATCTCAACTCACTGCAACCTCTGCCTGCCAGGTTCAAGCAATTCTTGTGCCTCAGCCTCCCAAGTAGCTTGGACCACAGGTACATAACACCATGTATGGCTAATTTTGTTTTGTTTTGTTTTGTTTTGTATTTTTGGTAGAGACAGTGTTTCACCATGTTGACCAGGGTAGTCTCGAACTCCTGGTCTCGAGTGAGCCACTGCGTTCAGTCTGGGATTTTATTTTAAAGTGTCCTTGTTGTACCTCTAGTGTCTACCTGTATCTGTCACACAGCAAGGATTGAGTTTACACCATACTTAGATTGAACACACAAGTACATTTCCCATTTTTCCCCAGATTTCAATACCAAATCCCTAAGAGTGATCATGAACCAGTTATTTTTATTCCATCATGAGTCACCTTATCAACATTCTTACTTCCGAATCCCCAGAAGGCTCTGTTCCATTTCTTTTTCTTTTCTTTTTTTTTGGGGGGGTGGGGGGGCACAGTCTCACTCTGTTGCCAGGCTAGAGTGCGGTGGTGCGATCTCAGCTCACTGCAACCTCCACCTCCCAGGTTCAAGCAATTCTCCTGCCTCAGTTTCCCGAGTAACTGGGGTTACAGGCACATGCCACCATGCCCAGCTAATTTTTGTATTTTTAGTAGAGATGGGGGTTTCAGTATGATGGTCAGGCTGGTCTCGAACTCCTGACCTCATGATTTACCTGCCTTGGCCTCCCAAAATGCTAGGATTACAGGCCTGAGCCACCCTGCCCTGTAATCAGGTGGCCTCTGTTCCATTTCTTGTTATGCTCCTACAGCCCTGAATTCAGTTCTCCTGGTTGCTATATGATTACTTATGTATTGCTTTTATTTAGGTTATCAACATGGATTATGGAATGCAAGAAAAGAATCCAATTGATCATGTTAACTTCTATTGTAAGACTGACCCCAACAGACCAATCAGGATTACGAAAAACCAGGTAACTACTTAGGCAAAACAAATATACTGTAATGGCATGTAGCAAATCTTTATGGTAAATTAGCATTTTATATGCAAACTAGGTTTTAAGGCGTATCTTTGCAATTAAAGTGGGCCTGGCACAGTAGCTCATACCTGTAATCCCAGTGCTTTGGGAGGCTGAAGCGGGAGGATCACTTGAGACCGAGAGCTTAAGATCAGCCTGGCCAACAAAGCGAGACCCCATCTCTACAAAAAATAAAAAACGTAGGCATGGTAGCTAATGCCTGTAGTTCCAGCTACTTAGGAGGCTGAGGTGGGAGGATCGCTTCAGCCTGGGAGGTCAAGGCCTCAGTGAGCTATGATTGTGCCACTGCACTCCAGCCTGGATGACAGGGAGACCTTGTCTCGAAAAAAAAGAAATAGTTAGGAGCCTAGGGACCAGCTGGTATCTCCAATGTGTGAATTCAAGGTGATAGTGAAATCTCTTCATTTTAAAAAGGTTTCACAACTTCTGCCAGAGAAATTTGCCGAGCAGCTGATTCGAGTATATTGTAAGAAGATGGACAGAAAGAGTTTGTATGCCGCAAAACAACATTTTGTTCAGTGGTGCGCAGACAGAAATTTCACCAAGCCTCAGGTAGGTGGCCTGTTACTCACAAACTTCGCACAATTTTTTATTTTTAAGTAAAAACCAAAAATAATTCTATCTGCTGAAAAGTTCCCATTTAAGTTGTAGTCACTTGGTTATGGTTTTGAAAATAAGGTCTTTCACTTTCTTTCCTTTTAAAATGTCTGAATCTGTGTCAGCCCGTGATTTCTTCCTACAGGAGTTGGGAATGGATACTGTTTAGCATTATTGTCCTAATAATAAAAGATACAAATGTGAACATGTAAATAATGCTTTCTAATGTTGTTCACCAGTGGCCCTGGAAGGTTGTTCACAGTGTCTCCATCTTTCAGAGGTTACCAAAGCTGAGTAGTTAACTTGTTTAACATACAATTGATAATAGACTTCATGTTTCTAAACCTGGTTACTTCTGTATGTTAGTTAGCTATTTAAATTATCAAGAATGAGAGTAGAGGGAAGAGGAGCCAAGCCACAGTTGCCAACCCTGTAGAGAATGTTGTTAAAATTGTCTCTTACTGACCTACACATAGTAGGTGTGTGCACAGACAATGTGGCCAGTTGGCATTTATTGACTGAATGAATGAATATAATTGGCAAGCAGGGAAACAGTGCTTTACTGCCTAGTCTGGAACTCTCCCTCACACCTCCCTGTGTGTCAGGTGCTAAAGGGAACAAAGTATAGGGTGAGACATGAAAGCATAGCTCAGGATGTCGGTGCTTTATCAAGTGCCACACGGCATGATCCAGGTAAGATCTCTGAGGATTCAGAGAGTTGGAAGATCTCTGGGAGAAGCCTGGTGAAGGGGCAGGATCTGCTAGATCTAGAAGGCAGGGTTGTGTTTGGATGAGCAGCAAGGAGAATGAAGGGTATATTTGGCAATGGGAGGAGCACAAACAAAGGCATGAAGCTGGAATGAGCTGAGAGTATTTAGGGGACCATGAGGAGACCTGTCTGTCCAGGGTAGAAAATTATTTTTTTTAATTAATTAATTCATTCATTTTTTTGGGACAGAGTCTTGCTTTGTCACCCAGGCTGGAGTGACAACTGCACTTACTGCAACCTCTGCCTCCCGGGTTCAAGCGATTCCCCTGCCTCAGCCTCCCAAGTAGGCACGTGCCATAATGCCTGGCTAAATTTTTGTATTTTAGTAGAGACAGGGTTTCATTATATTAGCCAGGATGGTCTCGATCTCCTGACCTCGTGATCCGCCCACCTCGGCCCCGCAAAGTGCTGGGATTACAGGTGGAAGCCACCATGCCCAGCCAGAAAATTCTTACTGTTAAGTGTGGAGAGGTTAAATGGGAAGAGTGGACTGGATTATGGAGAACCTTGGATAATTGGCCGGGAGATTTTTTTCTCTGTACAGTGGGGAGAGAATCACTGAGCACATTCAAGAGTTGCCATGCACTATAGCATCTGCCTGAATGTGTGTCAACTCCAACTAGAGTGAAACCCGAGGGAATAAGAGTAGAATTGTCCCTTGGCATCTGTGGGGAACTGGCTTCAGGACCCCCATAGACCCCACAGATAGAAAAATCCATGGAGGCTCAAGTGCCTTACATAAAATGGTATAGTGTTTGCATATGACCTATGCATATCCTCTTTTATACTTTAAATATCTCTAGATTACTTATAAAACCTACTACAATGTAAATCCTATGTAAATAGTTGTTAATACTGTATTGTTTAGGGAATCATGACAAGAAGAAACTCTGTACATGCTTAGTATAGACACAGGCATCCATTTCTCCTCCCTCACATTTTCTATCTACAGTTGGTTGAATCTGCCCATGGATGCAGAGGGTCAGCTGTATGTCTGTCCTAGGTACTGTGAAATTAAATCACTGAAACTAAATCACTGAGCACTCTAGCTGCAGATAGACTGGAACTTGGAGAGGCTGGAAACAGAGAGTCAAGAGAGGCTATTAAAGTTTGGCTGTGTCATGATAACTACTATAAATTTGGTACATTTACTCACTGAGTGAGTATTTTGCCATGCCCTTGTTAGGTGCCTGGAACAGTACGTAGATAGACAGTTCCTAATAACCCATGGATCCCATTCAGGTTGGGGATAACAATCTAGTTGGGGATAATAATAATTATTAATTTTGCTCCATAAATAAATAATTATAGGAGCATGGTAAGTACTTTGGGTGTAGGGTGAGTACACAGTCTTAGAGGAGGAAAAGGAAGATTTAGCTGGTCTTGGTTGGTCAGGAAAAGCTTATTTAAAGAAGGGCTTATAAACTGAGACCTGAAGGTTGAGTGAGGAGTCGTCTGGGTTAAGGGCTGACAGCAGGAGGTGGTGGTAGGGGAGGGGTTGAGGCATAGACACCACAGGGTTAATTCGGAAGATGAGAAAGAACATGGTGCATTTCAGGAAGGAGCATAGAGTGTGGAGGTGTCTGGGGCTTTACGCACGGTCCTGTCAGCCAAGAGCAGTAGGGAGCATTGGCACTGAAGGGTTTTAAGCAGGAAAGTGACATATTTGTTTACATTTATAAAATTCACTAGAATTGAAATTAGAATGAGTGTAAATAAAAAAGTTGGCTATATGCTAGGCATGATGGCTCACATCTATAATCCTAGCACTTTGGGAGGCTGAGGTGGGAGGATTGTTTGAGCCTAGGAGTCTGAGGGTGCAGTGAGCTATGATCACACCACTACACTCCAGCCTGGTTGACAGAGCAAGATGCTGTCTCAAAGAAAGAAAGAAAGAAAGAAACGTGAGTAGAAATAGAGATGAGGGCGGGTGCGGTGGCTCACGCCTGTAATCCCAGCACTTTGGGAGGCCGAGGCGGGTGGATCACGAGGTCAGGAGATCGAGACCATCCTGACTAACATGGTGAAACCCCATCTCTACTAAAAAATACAAAAAATTAGCCGGGCGTGGTGGCGGGTGCCTATAGTCCCATCTTCTTGGGAGGCTGAGGCAGGAGAATGGCGTGAACCCAGGAACCAGAGCTTGCAGTGAGCCGAGATTGCACCACAGCACTCCAGTCTGGGCGACAGAGCAAGACTCCATCTCAATTAAAAAAAAAAAAAAAAGAAAGAAAGAAATAGAGATGAGTTTAAAGACAAATAAATACTGTCGATTTTGAAATAGACCTTTAAGAACAAGTATCGGCCAGGCGCGGTGGCTCAAGCCTGTAATCCCAGCACTTTGGGAGGCCGAGACGGGTGGATCACGAGGTCAGGAGATCGAGACCATCCTGGCTAACACGGTGAAACCCTGTCTACTAAAAAATACAAAAAACTAGCTGGGCGAGGTGGCGAGCGCCTGTAGTCCCAGCTACTCGGGAGGCTGAGGCAGGAGAATGGCGTAAACCCGGGAGGTGGAGCTTGCAGTGAGCTGAGATCCGGCCACTGCACTCCAGCCTGGG
>NW_022306147.1:0-1161 GCF_002776525.5 Piliocolobus tephrosceles | reverse complement strand
AAAAAAAAAAAAATATGCCTAGGTTAGTGAGAAAATGAAATAATGAACTGAGTAGTCAAATGAACCCCAGAGGTAAACCTAATGACTGCATCATCTTTTCTTCTTCTAATTTTTCTTGAACCTTTTTATTTATCATTTCAATGTTTAATAAATTATCTCTACCTTTATCTCTGCCTTTATCTCTGTCTTTATCTTCTTTTTTATCTTTATCTTCTTTTTTATCATTTTTATCGTCCCGATTTGCATCTGTTACGTTTTCATATACCACCTTTACATCTTCACATATCTCCTTATTGTCATTATCTAATCCATTTTTTTTTTTATTTCTTCAACAGTTTCGTAGTAACAATTATCTTTTAAATGTGTTTTTCTGTAAGGTCTCCTACTGTTATTATAATTGTTATATGCATAATTGTTGTTGTATTCATATGAATTTTTACCATAAGATCTGTTATTGTGTGTTTGTTTGGAGTAATAATGTAAATTTCGGTCGTAATATTGTCTATTATCACGAGAATGGTATGTATTATAATTATAGTAATGTATACTATTATTATTATCATACCTGTTTCGACCCCCATCATAGTATGTTTTACTACTAACATAATTGGAGTTACTATATTTATAAAACTTTTTATCATCATATTTTGAGTAATATTTACTTTTTTCCCTATTAATACACTCACCATCTCTGTTTTTTCGTTGCTTATCTTTTTTCATATTTATATGCATCTCTCTTTTTTTTATCTATTTTATAATCGTGTTTATGTGGTTTTTGTTTATTTGTTCTATGTTTATCCTTGTTTCTTAAGTCGTTATTTCTGCTTCTACTTCTGCTTAAACTTCTGCTTAAACTTCTGCTTAAACTTCTACTTAAATTTTTACGTATGTGTCTATATCTGTGTCTGTCTTTTCGGTTAACATTACTTCTACCACGTCTGTTATTACTGTTGAGTATGCTACTGCTATTACTATTACTACTACTACTAATACTACTACTACGTATGCTACTTATTTTACTACGAATTATATCGTTACTATTACGTATGTTAACACTACTTCTATCTCTACTACCATGATTGCTAACTATACTACCACTATTGCTATGTGCATTGTTTTTATTATCCTCTTTATCATAAATATTGTGTCTGTTTTTTTTTT
>NW_022306146.1:0-2715 GCF_002776525.5 Piliocolobus tephrosceles | reverse complement strand
ATTCCAGTTTGACTCCCAGACCCCAGGTGGACAATATGCCCTAGGTTCATGGCAGGCCTCAAGTGATTCTCAGGCCCCATATGGACATCAGTCATGTAGATCTTATCTAGGACCCAAGTGAACAGTCAGGCCTCTGCCTGACACCAAGAACCAAGTGGACGTCAGGCCCCAAGTGGACACCCAGGCCCTAGGTAAATACCTTGATCCCAAGTCAATGCCAGGCTCTATGTGGAAACCCAGGCCCCAGGTGGGCATCAAGCCCCAGATGAACTCTGAACCCTAGGTGGACATCAGGCATACGTAAACTTCAGGCCACAGCTGAACGTCAGATTTTTGGCAAATGTCCATGCCCCAGGTGGGTATCAAGCTTCAGGTGAATACTAGGCCCCAGGTGGACATCAGGAACCAGGTGGACACTCAGTCCCACGTGGACATCTGTGCCCAGGTACACATCCATCCCAAGGTGGATATCAGGTCACAGATGTACACCCAAGCTCCAGGCAGGCACCAGGCTCCAGGAGAACTCTAGACCCCATAAAGACATTCAGGGCCCACGTAGCTGCTTAGGCCCTAGGTAAATATAAGGCCCCAGGTGGACATCAGGCTCCAGTGAACACCAGCACCCAGGTGGGTACCTAGTCCTCAGATGTGTACCAGGTTGACACACAGTCCCCAGTTGAACTCTGGGCCCCAGCTGAACTTGAGATATGAGGTGGTCACCCAGGCCTCAGATAAACACCAAATCTTAGGTGGCTATCAGGCCCAGGTGGACACCAGCCCTCAGATGGACACAGCCCTCAGATCACCAGGTAGATATCAGGCCCCAGGTGGATATCTAGGCCCATGGTGAACATCAAGTCCTAGCGGACACCCAGGCTTCATATGGACATCAGGCCCCATGTGAACACCTAGCCCCAGGTGAATATCACACCCCAGGTGGACACCAGGCCCTAGATGGACATCAGGCCACAAGTGGTTGTCTAGCCCCAGAGGGACATTCAGCCCCAAGTGGACACCAGGGCCTGCATGGATAAACCATTTCCAGGAGGACACCAGTCACCAGGTAAGCATCAGGCCACAAGTTAACACTGGACTCAGGCTGTATATCAGGCCCCAAGTTGACAACCAGGCCCGAAATGGACACCAAGGCCCCAGTGGACCACAGGCCCCAGCTGAACACCAGACTCATGTGGACCTCAGGCTGCAGGCAGACGCCATACCTGAGATAGATACCTAGGCTCTAGGTAGACGTTAGATGGACACCCAGTCCCCAGGTGGTCATCAGGCCCTAGGTAGACATCAGGTTCCAGGCACACATCAGACCCTAAGTGACACCCAGTCCCCAGTGATCACCAGCCTCAGGTGGACATGGAGGCCGAAGGTGGAATTCAGGCCTGAGGAGCACATTTGGCCCCAGGTGCACATCAGGTCCCAGGTGAATACTCAGTCCCCAGGTGGACATCAGGCCCCAGGTTGATACCTAGTCCTCAGGTGACTATCCAATCCCCAGTGTAACATTAGGCCTCTGTTGAATCCCAGGCCCCAAGTGGATTCCTAGGTCCCTGGTGAACACCAGGCACAGATCTACAAGCAGGCCCTGGGTGGACATAACTGTGTAAAGGTAAGGAGTTGACCTGTGGGGAGGGTGAGCAGTCAGCAGCCCAGTGGGGTCCTGAGTAGGTCTTATGGAAGGAAGCGGTTGAGGGGATGGAACCTTAAAGAAGTGACCTCACTTCATTGATGACAGACCCTAACAGAACTTAGGATTCTGGTAACCAGGTGCCCATATCCTAGAGTCAGCCCTGTAGCCAGCTCACTGACTGGGAGATGCTCAAGAGAGTAAGATGTTCTCATGCTACATCCCCACATCTCAAGGCTCCTGCTTCAGGAAGGCCCAGCGTGAGAGCCATTTTTGACGATGCTGACGAAGGCTCATCCCTCACCCCTGATGCCTCTGCACATTTGGCAGAAGGCCTCAGGTATCGCAGGACAGCCCAGGACAGTCCCTTCCGGGCTGAGGGTCACCACTGATACGAATGGGGCTGCATCTGCACATTGTCCTTGACCAACTGGAGCCTCTGAAGCCCGCTGATGTACAGGCACATGGTGAGGTGACCTCCAGTCTGGAAGACTATCTGGGAGTGCTGTTTTGGGGCTAAAATTCCTGTAAATTCAGTGAGGTTGTTTTTGTGTTTGGAAATTCCAGTGGAAAGTGAGTGACATTGGTGACCATTCTCCTTTCTCAGCTCCTGCTTCCATGTGCAGAAATACAGTTGTTTCCAGCACCAGCTGTTGAGTTAGTGCCAGCACCAGGGTAAGACCCCCTCCAGGGACAGTGGTGGAGCTAAAGACAGCTCCAGAGACCTCCTGTCCCTGCCTTGGGACTGCCAAAGTCTAGCCCAGTGACGAGCTGCCTGACTTCATGTCACTTGCTCTAGCCACTGGCCTCTGCCATTTAGCTAAAAGCGTGGCTGAAGCTAGAACTGGCAAGGAGGGTTGGGCCAGCACTGCCCCAGCCAGCAGCTCCCACGATACTCCCAGTCCGGGACACAGTGGGAGCCGTGGAGGCAGAGAACAGGGTGTGCAGTCTGGGATCCTGTGCCTTGCTAGAGAGGGGCTTCTCTCATTTGGCAGAGCCACAGCCCTGCTGCCGAAGAGCCTGCTGCTGCTGCTGGGTGTGTTTGCCTCCTTGAAGGAGTTGCTAGAGAGCAGGAA
>NW_022306145.1:0-1117 GCF_002776525.5 Piliocolobus tephrosceles | reverse complement strand
TTTTTTTTTTTTTTTTAGGATCTATGTTTATATGGAATAAACAAACATCAATCATTTTTTATATACCTTCAGCAATAAACAGTACCAATAATAAATGATCTAAAAGAATGTGTTAAACATAGCAAATTAATACAATTGTACATTATTCTAGCCACACATTTTTACAATTATGTCATTAAAAAAAAAAAAAATAAAAAATTAAATATTTTCAAAGCATAATACAATATTATCATTAAAACAGATCAACATAAAAACATCATAACATGGAAAAAATATATAACTTCTTTCTTTTGTCATTTTATTTTCGATTTTAATAACTTATAATAATTGTAATAATATAACCAACATATTATATATATGCAACTTATTATGTCATATGGAACCATCATATTATTTTAATATTCATAAAAGATTGATTACATTAGCTCATAACTATCACTATTATTAACAATAAACAAAATATAAAAAGAATATAAAATATTTTAAATTATCACAATTTTGTTTTATTTTTGATATATTTTACAATGGTACAATCAAAATTAAAAAATAAAAAATAAAAAATTAAAATAAAAATTTTAAAGCATAATACACAACTATTATTATGATTCAAGTTGGGTGTACCGACCCATTATCACATAAAAAAACTATTTTTTTTTTTTTTTTTTATTATTTCCACAAATTTATTAATTATTATAGTTGTACTAACATAATTAACATAGAATGTATTAGTTTGTTTACAATATTGAACCATTATATAACATCATCATGTATGTAAATAGCTGCGTACAACGTTAAAAACAATCCTCTTATTACTAATAAATAACATCATAAATACACTTAACAAATAAAAATGTCATAAATATACATTATTTTAAGTGTACATTACAATACCATAATCAAAATAGCAAAATAAAAAAATTTTAAAAAAATCAAAAATTTCCACATCCTCTTAGTTCAACTATTATCATGATTCTAGTGAATGTACAAACGATAATGTGCAAAAAATTAATTTTTTTTTTTTTTTATTATTTATGCAGTTGGAATAACATATTTGTACAACCATTAAACACATTTTATTATAACTTTTAGTAATCCCAAAATTATAATGTATGTCTTT
>NW_022306144.1:0-6686 GCF_002776525.5 Piliocolobus tephrosceles | reverse complement strand
GGATTCCAGAACACCCCCCGAGTTTACCAAAATTACATATCCACAGGACCCTGCGGCCACCCTATGGAACCACATGTGGGAAACATCGGCCCTCTACAGAGTCAGGTTTCATCAATAAGGGTTTGATTGGAAAAAAAAAATTAACATAAGTGTAGGGAAAAAATAGGTTAGCCTGTTGTTGTGTTATTATAGATAGAAGTAAGTTTAAGAGACTTCATTCGGCTCTATATTTGAGATGCTGTTAATCTGTGACTCTACCCCCAATCTTGTCCTTGCTAGAAACATTGCTGTGCTAATTAAAGTTGAAAGGATTCTGGGCTGTAAGGAATGTGCTTTGTTAGATAAATGTTCAAAGCCTGCTTGGTTTGAAGGTCAGTACCATTCCTTTAAATCTCAGTAAAAGAAAAACATCTGTCTCCTGCCCGATACTGGGAAAATGCAACAGCTCCGTGTATCTGTAAGCCTTACTGCTGATTTACTCCCTTATCTTTTTGGCAATAAATACTGAGGGAACTCAGAGACCGGTGCCAGTGTGGGTCCTCTGAAAGCACAGCACTGGCCCCCTGGGGCCCCGCTTTTCTTTCTCTATACTTTGTCTCTGTGTCTTTATTTCTTTTCTCAAGTCTCTCGTTTCCACCTAGCGAGAAGCACCCACAGGTGTGGAGGGGCAGGCCACCCCTTCACATAAGTGATCCTTCGAAGCTCAAAACCCATGTCGTTCAGTGTCAGCTGTATTTACTCCTTGTGTCATATCTGAGGCCTGAAAGCCATCATTCTCGACACCTTAACGTGACGGTTAACAAACTGTTCTGGATAGAAAGAGGAAAAAGCTTATTGTTAAGCTGACAATGAGAGTGGACGCTGCTACGGTGAACGGAGAACAGACCTAAGTAAGCACCAAGGCTGGGGTGACTGCCTGGGCTCAGACCCACCAGGGCCTGGTTCCTCCATCTCCCTCTGCTGAAAGGGATAACCCCTTCTCCCCCCCGCTCCACGACTAAAGGGCCTTTTTAAAATTTTCACACGAGAAATGCTATGAAAACCTGAAAGGTCACAGATAACATTTTAAAAAATAAACATTAGCGTAAGCATTTAACAAGCCCATTATGATTTAAAAAAAAAAAAAGTGGGGTATTAAGTTGCTGGGTACGGTGGCTCATGGCCGTAATCCCAGCACTTTGGGTGGCTGAGGTGGGTGCATCACCTGAGGTCAAGAGTTTAAGACCAGCCTGGCCAACATGGTGAAACCCCGTCTCTAATGAAAATACAAAAATTAGCCAGGCATGGTGGCAGATGCCTGTAACCCCAGCTACTTGGGAGGCTGAGGGAGGACAATCACTTGAACCTGGGAGGGAGAGAGGTTGCAATGAGCCAAGATCGTGCCATTGCACTTCAGCCTGGGCGTTGAGTGTGAAACTCCATCTCAAAAAGAAAAAAAAGTATAAATTTTTCCTTCCAATGAACCTATCATTCAGACACCGAGATATCCTATAGGTACTTATTCAGCCATGAGATACACCACAGGAGACATATGCGAACAAGACACAGTTCCTCCCTGAAAGGTGGCTGCGCCTCAACACAAGGCAGGCTCACACTCCAGAGGGAATCGGCGGAGGGAACACATGCTGCTGCAGGTGGAACTGGCTACACAGAGCACCCACTCAAGTGTCTGAGAAATAAGGAGCCATTGGTGGCATCACCTACCACACCTGAGCTGGGGCGCTGGGGAGCCTGTCATCACCACCACCACCCGGAACAAAGACCCCCAGAACCACACAACGAGCTGACAAACTCACCGAGGAGATGACCGAGCAATGTGCGTGGAGTGATGCGAACCCGCAGACATCAGGGCCACGCGCAGCGTTGGTTTTGTGCATCGACCTGAGCGTGCCCGGGGTGCCCAAGATGGCTGGTTCTGCATTATTTCTGTGTGAGATGCATGTTTGCCTCTGCACTGAGTGGAGACTCATCCTCGCCAGTCTAGGGGGCACCACTCTATCCACCCAGGGCTCAAGTAAAACAGCAAGGTGGGGAAGACTGGGCTCACTCCACCTGTCTGGCTGTGAGCCAGTGACATCTGTCTTCTGCCGCCCGTGCTCCTGGGCCTCAGCTCCTCAGACCTGGGTGGGATCTGCACCCTCCACTTCTCAAGTCTTCACACCACACACTCCCAGGACTCTAGCTTCCAGGCTGTGGGTCCTGCGGCTTCTTGGACTCCATAGGCCCTGCAACAAGCCTCCCCTCTGGAGACACACGCACACCTGTCTCTCTGGAGAGCCCTGACTAAAAGCTGCCCCTAGAAGTGGTCTTCAAAGTTTCTTTCTAGCCCTAAGATCCCAGCGCCCCTCCCACAATTCTAGGCGGAAAGGTGAATGGAGACCAACGGACAGTGGTGTGTGCTGAGGACACGCCAGGCAGTGGCGCTGGGCAGGAGGGCACTAACGTTCTCACTATGCAAAGAATCAATGTCGTTTGCCACAAAAATTAGAACAGTAAGGATTTCTTCAAACAGAAATGAGTTTGTTTCATGGTTTGCTCTTAATACATAAGAAATCATAAAAGTAGGCCTATTAACAATTACATAAGTCTTTAGAGGCCCTTGAACTACTTCTGTCCCTGTGTGTTTTTATACACAATAAGCCTGAGGTTGAGAAGAACGTCACTGGCCACAGCTGGGGCCATGCGAGGACACAGCTTATACCCATGAGGTCCCTGGGTGCCCCGAGTCCTTCCCTTGCTTTGATGGAAATATGGGAGAAACCAGGAGGTCTGAGCATGGACCTGGCCGTGCCCCCGGGGCCAAGGAAAGCACCCATCTGTCCAGTCTTCCCTCCACCTGGCCGTTCCCTCCTACCCAGACTCTTGGGCTGAGGCGGCTCATGCACTCAGCAGCGCACTCATTAAACGTTTAGCTTCGCATCACGAGGGTCTCCTCTGGTCTCCTCTGACCACCTCTGGGCCTGCAGTCAGCACTAGTCTGCAGCACACGCGTGGACAAGGCTGATGGATCACGGTCTCCAATGAGGAAGGTGCCAGGGAAGGAGTCGGAGACGCCGGGGATGGAGCAGCACTCACCCGGGGAGGTGAAGGCCAGCAGCAGCCACCACCAAGGATCTCCCTTCCCACCTTGAGGGCAGCTCACCCAGGGAGGCTAAGGCCGACACCGGCCACCACTGAGGACCTCGAGGGCCCTTCCCACCCTGAAGGCAGCTGTGATCACATTTCCCATCGCACTAAGAGCCCCCTGTATTGAGCACAAAACTTTTCAACCTTCGAATCAATAAGGAATCACAACACGGACCTTCCCTCAATCCAAATGGCCAGCCCACACAACAGACACGCAATCATCATACACATTTCCTGTGGTAAAATTGGTCAGTCCCTGAGGCCTCGCGCCGGGTGTGGGAGAGCATCATGCTGAGACGCCCCAGCCCGGCTCCTCCCCCTGCAGCTCCCTTTCCCTCTGCCCCTCGCCCCTCCCCATCCCCTCCCAGCTTCAGAGGCTCCTTCCTCAAATTCTTTCCCCTTGATGAAGTCATTCATTCCCAAAACACAAAGCAAAGGCACAGGGGACTCAAGAGAAAATCCACAGTGGCTCGTGTTTTAGATTCTCATAAGTTTGAGAAAAACCAAGCAAGAATCTTTGGCATCTGAATGTGGTCTGAAGGCATCTGAGCACAATGCCTGGCACTGGCCCAGCGTGCATCATGGGTGTCTCGGACATCTTCGTAACTCTACACCAATTATTTTGAAACACACTAGCAGAATAGAACCATGTGAATAGCTACTGCTCTGTTAAAAGTAGGAAAAGACTCCAAGCTGCCCTCAAGGAACATCCTTCCCATGAGGAGTTTCTACATCGAGCCTTTCAGGCACAGACGCGGCCCCCGGGCCCGACTCCCTCACCCCTGCATCATAAAGCAGCGAAGACTGTGGGGAATAAAGCAAGTGAAGGAGTCAGTCCCGCACAAAACGGGCTCCAGAAGCCACAGCCACTCTCCCAGTGTGGGAGCCAAGTCCAGAGACCTGAAAACCCCAGCGTTCCCAGGGAGGAGGGCAGAACAATGCCATTTCCCCCGAGTTTAGGGAGACAGCACCTCACGTCCTCTGGCCTTAATAGAAGAGAGACTTCACATCAATGATTAGAATGAATCTACCACACACAGAAAGTGGGCTAAGGGCTAAGACACCCATTTAAATGTCTGGCAAAAACACATTAAAAGAACACACAGATAAACGAGGTTCTCCTGTTATCCATGAAATATTCAGAAACAAATCCAGCAAGCAATCTCTTTGCAATCAAAAGACCAATTCAGAGGTCCAGATTAAAAATCAAGATACAACTGAACCCTTAATACACCAAGAACCAAGTTCCATGGAAGTGTAATCACATCACCACCTCCCAGCTGAAGGAAGCAGCACTGGCCACCAACCAGCTGTTCACTGGTGGGTCAGTGAACAAAAGGCAATGCTGTCCAGGACAAGGATGAGATGTTAACCTGAAAAGGGCAAAATCGCAGAGGCTGGAGGGACCTTCCAGGTAACCCAGCCCCCTCAGTGGACAGAGGAACCCCGTGGGGCCACAGAGCCCAGAGCTCCAGGGAGTTCGGGGCAAGCACTCAACTGGAACCGTGATGATGTCCGAATGCCTTCTGCGTCTCTGCCCCATTAACAGGGAATCCGTGAATGCTAAGGAAATGTAACGCATTTCACAATACATTTAGATTTTTAGCAAATTAAAGATAAACAGTGAGAAACTTTGGGAATTAACCAAAATACAGTTCACTGAATGCCCAAACTCAAAGCTAGTCTCCAAGAGGGATAAGCTGTGTGTGGTGGTTGATGCCTGTAAATCTCAGCAGTTGGGGAGGCTGAGGCAGGAAAATCACTTGAACCTGGAAGGTTGGGGTTGCAGGGAGCTGTCACTGCACTACTGCACCCAGCCTGGGAAACAGAGTGAGACTGTCCCCCGACCAAAAAAAAAAAATAAAATAAAATAAAAAAATTAAAATTAAAATTAAAGGAGTTCAAATGAATTCGCCAATACCCTTTAAATTTTCATGAGTACATGGGGTGATCTAGTTCCTTTTTCCCTTGCAATACATGAATAATTTAATAATTAAATATAATCTAACAATTAAATGGGAAAACTTAATTATTTTCCCATTTCATTATTCCCTATTTCAGGGAGAAAGTTACAATTACTCCCTACTTCAGGGAAAAAGCTAAAAATCATTTTAAATCTTCCTTCCACAAAACACTATACACAGTCATCTCTATCTGCTTTATAGTGTGGAATTCAGCTTCACGTGTCTACAATAGTTTTTGTTCAACAGCATTTATGTAGACAGGCAAGAGAAAGAAACACTTGGTCTACGTAGAAGCAGCAGAAGACACGTCTTAACAGAAAAGAGCATATACCACCGTGTGGATTATCCAGAAATTCTGTCCTCATCTTGTCCACACACACACACACACACACACACACAGAGAGAGAGAGAACACCCAAGCACGTGCCTAGTGTCCAACAGGAGCACAGAAAGGACAGGGATTCCACCAGTTGTTTAATGACAAGCCCCACTTGTCACCGCCACATAAAATCCACACGGCAGCTTCAGCATGTTTCATTCATGATTCCACGGAAATCAGGCTGAAGAACTTAGAGATGTTTTGCCCACCTTTAAAATCCAAGTGTGGGACTCATAGAAATAAACACATTATGGGTTCACTTAAGTTTTCCAGATTACTTGGAGAAACCTATGAAGTTCTTGTCAGTTACATCCTTAAGTTTTTTAGTAATTTTTAAATGCAAAGGTGGGGCAAGACTTGTAAAGAGGTACACATATACGGCCCGGCGCGGTGGCTGACGGCTGTAATCCCAGACCTTTGGGAGGCCAAGGCGGGCGGATCACGGGGTCAGGAGATCGAGACCATCCTGACTAACACGGTGAAACCCCGTCTCTACTAAAAATACAAAAACTTAGCCAGGTGTGGTGGCGGGTGCCTGTAGTCCCAGCTACTCAGGAGGCTGAGGCAGGAGACAGGAGAATGGAGTGAACCCGGGAGGTGGAGCTTGCAGTGAGCTGAGACGGCACCACCGCACTCCACCCTGGGTGACAGAGGGATACTGTCTCAAAAGAAAAAAGAGGTACACACATACATGCCACGTTCTTCTCTCAGAGACGGGCCGTTTGTTAAGATTCCAGATGTAAATGTGGTTGTCACTCTGTTTTTTAGACGATGGGCTGTTTTAAGCATGAACCGACTTTTCCTCCATGCACCAAGGATGCACCATGGGGGACAGTGCTGCCGCCACCTCCCCAGTCTCTGCTTAGCGTGGGTCAAGGGGAGCTCATCTGTCTCCCGTGTACACCATCAACAGGCCGGGTGCTCAGGAGGGGGCTTCCAGGACTCGCTGTAGGCATTCATTAGCAGGGCAGGCAGTACCTCGTGCTGGTGGGCATCTAGCAGTAAGGGGGTCTTGCACTTCACTCCCTGGGCCCAAGCCCCAGACAGAGGGGAAAGAGGACACCTGTATTGTAAACCAATGCGTATTTATAGACACACAGAGACTCTGCAGTGCAAGGCACAGAACTAGAAAGAATCATGGAAATAAGAGGGACGACATTTGGTTACGACTGGCAGAGCCACCTCAAGCCTCGGCACTTCCTGTCAGAGCCCTCACT
>NW_022306142.1:0-1334 GCF_002776525.5 Piliocolobus tephrosceles | reverse complement strand
TTTTTTTTTTTTATTTTTTTTATTTTTTGTAGAACCTTTAGTAAATGTTACTATGTATTTCCACGCTTGTACATATAAACATATATAAACATGTATATAAACATGTATATAAACATGTATATAAACATATATAAACATATATATAAACATGTATATAAACATGTATATAAACATGTATATAAACATGTATATAAACATATATATAAACATGTATATAAACATGTATATAAACATATATATAAACATGTATATAAACATATATATATATATATATATATATATATATATATATATATATACCTAAGCCAAACACATGTTTTTAATGGACAAATATATGTCGCTTATATCATATAATTTCCTCTTTTTCCATTTTGCATGCGTAATATTAACAACTTCTACTTTTGTAAAAAAAATAAAACTTGCTTATAAAATGCACAAAAACGAGTACCTATAATCTACGCTCTTATGTTAAAAAACTTAATGTAAATTTTTTTTTATTTTTTTTTTACCCCATTCGAATACTACGTTTTTTTTTTTAACTTTTTTATAAGTTAAGAAATATGAAAAAATAAATATTATACAAATTGTCAATTTAATGAAGCAATAATAAATATAATTCACATGTAAAAAAAAAAAATAAATAAATAATAAAAAAAAAGAAAGCGTTAAATTAACATAAAAAAAATGCTATATCAGGTTCCGTTTAATTAATAACCATTTGACAAAAAAAAAAAAAAAAAAAAAAATGAGAGTAAACACTGTAATTGTAACAATTAATAATTATACATAAATATATATGTGGATATATACATGTACGGATACCTAATAAGTAATACCAGAAATTGTATATTGTATATTGTTATATGTATATAAAAAAAAAAAAAGAAATATAAACATGAATTCTTTTAAACTTTTAACGCATTTGCTTTTTAACCCATACATATGTAATATACATATACATGTTTACACAGATTTATTACTAACACTTTTTTAAATCTTAAATGCTTTACGCATATTATGAAATTAAGTGTTTTACGCACATTATGAAATAAAACATAATTTTTTTTTGTGCTCTAAATTTAGCACCTTCTTTTTTTGTTTTATTTTGGATACATTGTTACTGTTGATATTTTTTTTTTTTTTTTTTTTTTACATACGTAACCGTGCGTGTACATATATATATATATATATATATATGCAAACCCATACTCATATGGTTTATAAAAAACATGACGCTTGTTTTACTTTTTTTTACCCACATTTAAAGAATGTTTTCTCTTCCATATGTTTTTTTGTTTATACTATTTTTGTTTATCAGTTTATTTCGATTTTGT
>NW_022306140.1:0-3907 GCF_002776525.5 Piliocolobus tephrosceles | reverse complement strand
CTGATAAGCAACTTCAGCAAAGTCTCAGGATACAAAATTAATGTGCAAAAATCACAAGCATTCTTAAACACCAGTAACAGACAAGCAGAGAGCCAAATCAGGAATGAACTTCCACTCACAATTGCTTCAAAGGGAATAAAATACCTAGGAATCCAACTTACAAGGGATGTAAAGGACCTCTTCAAGGAGAACTACAAACCACTGCTCAATGAAATAAAAGAGGACACAAACAAATGGAAGAACATACCATGCTCATGGATAGGAAGAATCAATATCATGTAAATGGCCATACTGCCCAAGGTTATTTATAGATTCAATGTCATCCCCATCAAGCTACCAATGAGTTTCTTCACAGAATTGGAAAAAACTGCTTTAAAGTTCATAAGGAACCAAAAAAGAGCCTGCATTGCCAAGACAATCCTAAGTCAAAAGGACAAAGCTGGAGCCGTCATGCTACCTGATTTCAAACTATACTACAAGGCTACAGTAACCAAAACAGCATGGTACTGGTACCAAAACAGAGATATAGACCAATGGAATGGAACAGAGTCCTCAGAAATAATACCACACATCTACAGCCATCTGATCTTTGACAAACCTGAGAGAAACAAGAAATGGGGAAAGGATTCCCTATTCAATAAATGGTGCTGGGAAAATTGGCTAGCCATAAGTAGAATGCTGAAACTGGATCCTTTCCTTACTCCTTATACGAAGATTAATTCAAGATGGATTAGAGACTTAAATGTTAGGCCTAATACCATAAAATCCCTAGAAGAAAATCTAGGTAGTACCATTCAGGACATAGGCATGGGCAAGGACTTCATGTCAAAAACACCAAAAGCAACGGCAGCAAAAGCCAAAATTGACAAATGGGATCTAAATAAACTAAAGAGCTTCTGCACAGCAAAAGAAGCTACCATCAGAGTGAACAGGCAACCTACAGAATGGGAAAAAATTTTTGCAATCTACTCATCTGACAAAGGGCTAATATCCAGAATCTACAAGGAACTCAAACAAATATACAAGAAAAAAACAAACAACGCCATCAAATAGTGGGGAAAGGATATGAACAGACATTTCTCAAAAGAAGACATTCATACAGCCAACAGACACATGAAAAAATGCTCATCATCACTCCCCATCAGAGAAATGCAAATCAAAACCACAATGAGATACCATCTCACACCAGTTAGAATGGCAATCATTAAAAAATCAGGAAACAACAGATGTTGGATAGGATGTAGAGAAATAGGAACACTTTTACACTGTTGGTGGGATTGTAAATTAGTTCAAACATTATGGAAAACAGTATGGCAATTCGTCATGGATCTAGAACTAGATGTACCATATGACCCAGCCATCCCACTACTGGGTATATACCCAAAGGATTATAAATTATTCTACCACAAAGACATATGCACACCTATGTTTAATGCGGCACTATTCAAAATAGCAAAGACTTGGAATCAACCCAAATGTCCATCAGTGACAGACTGGATTAAGAAAATGTGGCACATATACACCATGGAATAATATGCAGCCATAAAAGAGGATGAGTTTGCGTCCTTTGTAGTGACATGGATACAGCTGGAAACCATCATTCTTAGCAAACTATCACAAGAAGAGAAAACCAAACACCGCATGTTCTCACTAATAGGTGGGAACTGAATAATGAGATCACTTGGACTCGGGAAGTGGAACATCACACACTTGGGCCTATCATGGGGGGCGGGGGAGGGATTGTATTGGGGAGTTATACATGATATAAATGATGAATTGATGGGTGCTGATGAGTTGGTGGGTGCAGCACACCAACATGGCACAAGTATACATACGTAACAAACCTGCACATTATGCACATGTACCCTAGAACTTAAGTTAAATAAAAAAAAAAAAAAAACGAGAAAGAAGCTTTCTGAGAAACTTCTTTGTAATCTGTGAATTCGTCTCACACAGTTACAACTTAGAGCTCAGGAAGCAGTTTGCTAACACTCTTTTCATGGAATCTGCAAAGTGATATTTGGGTGCCAATTGTGGCCCATGGTAAAAAAGGAAATATCCTCAGATAATAACTAGAGAGAAGCTTTCTGAGAGATTGTTTTCTGATGTGTGACTTCATCACACAGAGTTCCACCCTTCCCTTCTTGCAACAGTTTGGTAACACTGATGGCGTGGATTCTGCAAAGTGATATTTGGGATCTCATTGAGGGCTATGGTGAAAAAGGAAATATCCTCAGACAGAAACTGGAAAGAAGCCTTCTGAGAAACTGCATCATGATGTGTGAATGCAACTCAGAGAGGTACACGTTTCTGTTCAGCTATCAGTTTGCTAAGACAGTTTTCTTGAAATCAGAAACGGGATTCTTCTTAGCACAATGAAGCTTATGGTGACAAAGGAAATATCCTCAGATGAAAACCAGTAAGAAGCTTCCTTAGAAACTTCTTGATTATGTGTGAATTCATCTCACAGAGTTACACTTATGTTTCATCGAGCATCCCACTAACACTGTCTTTAGGAACCTGAGAAGGGCTACTTTGGATTGCCTAGAGGCCTACACTGAAAAAGGAAATATCATCAGTTAAAAACGATAAAGAAGCTTTCTAGGAAACTTCTTTGTGATCTGTGAATTCGTCTTACAGAGTTACAACTTAGTCCTCAGGAAGCAGTTTGCTAACACTCTTTTCATGGAATCTGCAAAGTGATATTTCGCTGCCAATTCGGGCCCATGGTGAAAAAGGAAATATCCTCAAATAATAACTAGAGAGAAGCTTTCTGAGAGATTGCTTTCTGATATGTGACTTCATCACACAGATTTCAACCCTTCACTTCTTGGAACAGTTTGTTGACACTGATGTCGTGGATTCTGCAAAGTGATATTTGGGAGCTAATTGAGGGCTATGGTGAAAAAAGAAATATCCTCCAACTGAAACTGGAAAGAAGCCTTCTGAGAAACTGCTTAGCGATGTGTGCATGCAACTCACAGAGGTACAGGTTTCTCTTCAGTTATCCGTTTGTTAAGACAGTTTTCTTGAAATCAGCAATGGGATTCTTCTTAGTGCAATGAAGCTTATGGTGACAAAGGAAATATCTTATTATGAAAACTAGAAAAAAGCTTTCATAGAAACTTCTTTGTGATGTGTCAATTCATCTCACAGAGTTACACTTATGTTTCCTGGAGCAGGATGTTAACACTGTTTTTGAGGAACCTGAGAAGGGCTACTTTGGATCGCATTGAGGCCTGCACAGATAAAGGAAATGTCATCAGTTAAAAACGAGAAAGAAGCTTTCTGAGAAACTTCGCTGTAATCTGTGAATTCGTCTCACAGAGTTTCAACTTAGTCCTCTGGAAGCAGTTTTCTAACACTCTCAAGCACATTCAAGAGCTAGCAGAAGGCAAGAAATAACTCAGATCAGAGCAGACCTGAAGGAGATAGAGACACAAAAAACCCTCCAAATATCAATGAATCCAGGAGTTGGTTTTTTGAAAAGATCAACAATATTGACAGACCACTAGCAAGACTAATAAACAAGAAAAGAGAGAAGAATCAAATAGACGCAGTAAAAAATGATGAAGGGGATATCACCGCCGACCCCACAGAAATACAAACTACCATCAGAGAATACTATAAACACCTCTATGCAAATAAACTAGAAAATCTAGAAGAAATGGATAATTTCCTGGGATCTTACACTCTTCCAAGGCTACACCAGGAAGAAGTTGAATCCCTAAATAAACCAACAGCAGGCTGAGAAATTGAGGCAACAATTAAGAGCCAACCAACCAAAAAAAGTCCAGGACCAGATGGATTCACAGCGGAATTCTACCAGAGGTACAAGGACGAGCTGGTACCATTCCTTTTGAAACTGTTCCAATCAATAGAAAAAGAGGGAATCCTCCCTAACTCA
>NW_022306139.1:0-2124 GCF_002776525.5 Piliocolobus tephrosceles | reverse complement strand
GAGTCTCGCTGTGTCACCCAGGCTGGAGTGCAGTGGCATGATCTCAGCTCACGGCAACCTCTGCCTCCCTGGTTCAAGCGATTCTCCTGTCTCAGCCTCTGGAGTAGCTGGGACTACAGGCAAGTGCCACCACACCTGGCAAATATATATCTATTTTTTGTACTTTAGTACAGACAGAGTTTCCCCATGTTGGCCAGGCTGGTCTCTAACTCCTGGCCTAAAGTGATCCACCCGCCTCAGCCTCCCAAAGTGTTGGGATTACAGGGGTGATCCACCGCACCCGGCCAGCCCCCATCTCTTTTTTTTTTTTTTTTTTTTTTTTTGATACGGAGTCTCGCTCTATCCCCCAGGCTGGAGTGCAGTGGCCGGATCTCAGCTCACTGCAAGCTCCGCCTCCCGGGTTCACGCCATTCTCCTGCCTCAGCCTCCCGAGTAGCTGGGACTACAGGCGCCGCCACCTCGCCCGGCTAGTTTTTTGTATTTTTAGTAGAGACGGGGTTTCACTGTGTTAGCCAGGATGGTCTCGATCTCCTGACCTCGTGATCCGCCTGTCTGGGCCTCCCAACCCATCTCTTTTTACTAATAACCTCCCCTTGATTGAGCCCACCCTCTACCATAGAGTCCCCACTCTCTGTCTCTGTCCTCTTACTGAGCCAAGGTGCCCCTCGAAGAACCCTCAGACCAGAACTGAGACTGTCTTTCAGCTGAAATGTTCGGGCACTGCTCTATCTCACCTTCAGTGAGGGCTGTCTACACTCGTCCCAGAAATTCTGACTGGGCTAAGGCCTTATTGCCCAAAGAACTCACTGCTCATTTGCATTCATTTACGTCTGATCGTTTAACATTCAAATACCCAAGCCTGGACTGGTGAGGAATGGCTGCACATATGCATGCTATTTGTATATTCCCTTTTAGTGAGAAAATGCTCAAACCCTCCTCCCTCCCCAGCTCCCCAAGGTCACCCTGCTTAGGGTCTGAGTTGAGGAGATCCTTGGTTGGGCTCCGCAGAGAAAGTACAACAGTGCACAATGTTACATGGGAGCTAGTTTGTGTTCAGAACCCAGAAGTGCACTGAGAACATGGTAGCTACGCAGCATATGTGTGCTACCACTACTCATTCCTGTATTCACCACAGACAAGATTAACTGATCATGGCACTCTCTCCCTCTAACCCAGAACCATTTTAAGGGCATCAATTGGCATGTGAGATTAAATCTATTCGTCTCCCCTGATTAGTCCAACCATTTCCTTTCCAGACAGGGAAACTGAGGCCCAGAGAAGCTGCAGAAAATACAGATCATATCCACCATCAATGCCACTTTACAGCCTGGAAACATATGGGCCATTCCCTTGGAGGATGGGGGAGGGCAGTTCTACTCGGTGTAATAAAATCTCCTGTGTCAGCACAGTGGCTCATGCCTATAATCCCAGCGAGGTGGGAGGATTGCTTGAGGCCAGGAGTTCAAGGCCACAGTGAGCTATGATCTCACCACTGCACTTCTGCTTGGGTCACAGAGTGAGACACCCCTCTCAAATAAGAAGAAAGAAAGAGAGAAAGAGAAAAAGAGAGAAAGAGAGAGAGAGAAAGAGAAAAAGAGAGAAAGAGAGAGAAAGGAAGGAAAGGAGAGAGAGAATGGAAGGAATGCAAGGGAAGGGAAGGAGGAAGGAAGGAAGGAAAGAAGAAAGGAAGGAAGGAAGGAAAGAAGGAAGGAGACAGGAAAGGAAGGGAAGAAAGGGAAGAAAAAAAGAAATAAATAAAATTTCTCCTAGGCTAGATGTGGTGGCTCATGCCTGTAATACCAGCACTTTAGGAGGCCAAGGTGGGTGGATTGTTTGAGCTGAGGAGTTCTAGACTAGCCTGGGCAACATGATGTAACCTCATTTCCACAAAAGATACAAAAATTAGCTGGGCATGATGGCAGGTGTATGTAGTCCCAGCTAGCCAGGAGGCTGAGGTGGGAGGATCACCTGAACTTGGGAGGTTAAGGCTGCAGTGAGCCATGCATGACACTGCACTCCAGCCTGGGTGACAAAACGAGGCCCTGTCTCAAATATGTACATAAAAGAAAGAAAGAAAGAAGAAAGAAAGAAAGAAAGAAAGAAAGAAAGAAAGAAAGAAAGAAA